>NW_026061985.1:0-114926 GCF_023897955.1 Schistocerca gregaria | reverse complement strand
ACACACGCGAGACAGATGGTGGACCCCGTTTGAACCACTAAGACGACAAGGACCGGACTTGAAATAGAAGACAAGTACTGTCGGAGTGGTGTGCCTCAATTTAGGTGCCTTGGCGCAAAAGAAACATTTAGGTATGGAGAGCCTTAAACATTAGCGAGCAGCCAATTGGGAAAGCGCATCATAAATGGCGTATTTTCTTATTATAGCGATATATCATATGTGTGTATACATGCGTATTATATAAAATGCATATATATGTATTTGTCTAGACGTGTGTAGGCCAATTGTAAGGTAGCGTCTGCTAATTGTGAGGTAAGAGGGGGGAAACAGGGTTGAGAGGTGCAGGAACAGGAGTAGGCTGAATTATTGAAAGGTACGACCGGAGTTGTGATCAAAGAGGATAGGTACAAGTTGAGGTGGAGGGGAACGTTACTTGATATAGTGAAAAGAAAGAGAGAAGGGCTGGAATATGGAAGGCAGGGCGAGGAGGTAACAAAAGAGAAGATCAAATATTGTTTATTTGGACATGCTTGGATGGCTTTTAACGAGTGTTGGATGTTTGAAATCGCTATTTCTTTACAGGTAAGGTTAGCTACGTAATTGTATAGAGGAGGCCTACGAACAGAGTGCGCTTTCCTAAGAGAGATAGAGAAGTGTTCGAATATATATATATATCCATATCTCTATATAGGCGCTTGACACTTTAGATTAGTGATGCTTTTGTACTACGGTTAACTGTTTTACATCACTAAGGTGATGGAATCTGCTTTCGGAAGTGTACGGAACGGTTTGAGAAAATCGACAGGCGACCTCGTATTGCGAAGTGATGATGGTGATTATTCTGATCTTCTGGGCGGCAGGTTTTTGTTGGAAACCTACAATTTAGTAGGCCTGGCTACTGTTGTTTTACTGGCATTCGCTATGTGCCTGCTCTATTTCTGGCTGATATTGAGAGATGAAAGGTTGGAAAAGTATTTTGAAATCATCCGGTCCAGGTTGGCGAAGAAAAAGTATCCAAGGTCAAATATGAGAAAAAGATTTTCGAGCGATTCGATACCACCAGATTTCCAAATTTCAGGTGGAGGGTATTCAGGTCTTAAACCTGACTTGAGAGATGTGAAACTGGATGCTGGTGCGGAAAGTACTATAGACATCGAATCGATGAACGAAGTTTTGGATCAGTCTCAAAAAAGTTTAAATTATGTGCAGAAGAAACTGGAAAATTTTCAAGTTTCAAGCTTAAAGAAAATTCAGAATGAATTTGCTCTATTGAGCAGTTTGTACAATCGATATACGGAATCATATTATGCATCTATCGATGTTGAAGATTCAAATAATGATTTGAAATATGTATATTACACAAAGGGCATTGGCCTCCACAAAATGATCACCGACACATTCGAGCAGTTCAAAATCGCAAGACAGAACTCGATCTCAAGTCTGGAAAACCTCTGAAAGAAAAAATTTTCGAGCAGGGAGATACATGGGGAACGCTTCTCCTGGCCGGCCAAACGATTTCACCTCCATATAACAACCACGTAATGCATCGGTTTTCTAATAAATCCAACCATTCATGTTTTGTTCGCAAGCCGCACAATGCCATTTTCGTGTGTATTCGAATATTACATCAAATGCAAGCGCCCACCTATTACCACACATACACATACCATACGTACATACGAAGTACCGAGTACATACACGTGCTTGTTGTGCATGTGAAATATTGCCGCAATATACTCTATACACACAAATCCTATTTTTACTTTCATATTGTTTGTGTTTGATATCATTCCATAACTCCTTCTGTGTTCTTCTTTCTGGGGTGGTTCTCTTGCTCAATGTCTGATAAGAACACAAGCTCTGGCGCGTCTAAAGGGGAAATACCTTCCCAGCCAGACAAGGGAAAAACGCACACCGGTGACAATGAGAAGGAGATTATCTCACTAGATGAGGGCGATATTGCTATTCTCAAAGCATACGTAAGAGCAAAGAACAGGTTTACCTTGTTGTGTTCTGTGCTTCTCTTACCCTTTCTTTCATTTTTGCTTGTTCAAATACAGGGACAGGGACCTTATTCTGCACCTATTAAAGAGCTTGAAGCCGACATTGCACGTATCACGAAGTCAATTAATGACATTTCTGGTACGCTTTTTTCGAGGTTTGACACATTATTTACCTTGTACCACTGCACCTCTGATAAATTTACACCATTTGTCTTTTAAAAAAAAAGGGTTCAAGGAGTCTGACACAGGTTTGAGTCAACCGAGCACCTGGGACCTAATAGCTGACAAGCAGATGATTCAAGAAGAACAACCGCTTCAAGTATGTCAAGAAAAAAAAACGTGCCCTTGTTTTATAGGTCGATTTCTCCCTCTTTTATTGTTTCAGCGTTACGACTGTGATGTCATCTTTGACTCTGTTTCTTTCCGAACGTGTTCACTGACTAGTTGTCACTTGCTAATTCCTCCAAGGTTGCTCGATGCACTAAAATCATAAATCCAGGGACTGAAGATGCGCAGTATGTCATAAACTTGAAGCAGATAGCTAAGTTTGTTGTTGGGCTGGGCGAGGATGTGTCACCAACAGACATCGAGGAGGGCATGAGAGTTGGGTACGTTGAGTTTGGGGTTGTACACGTACAAAGGGTTTTTTGTGATTTGACGGGCTGTCAACAAAAGATGCAGTCAGGGAAGTTCGGATTCGAGCAATAGATTCCGAGGCGTAAGGGGTTCAGTAGGAGTGTAGTCGAGAAGGAGCTGGCGCACATTTGGGTCCAGCGTTGAGAACGTGACTAACTGTTATTTTACTGTGTTGGTACACACCGCGTTTTTGTATGCACTACAGAGTGGATCGAAATAAGTATCAAATTCAGATTCCGTTGTTACCGAAGATAGATCCGGCTGTGATGATGATGACGGTAGAGGAGAAGCCAGACGTGACGTATGAGCATTTGGGCAGTGTCAAGGAGCAATTGGAGAGGTTGAGAGAGGTTGTAGAATTGCCGTTGCTTCATCCTGAGCGTTTCGTGAGTTTAGGGATCGACCCACCTAAAGGAGTACTGCTATATGGCCCACCCGGTACAGGGAAGACATTGGCGGCGAGGGCGGTGGCGAATCGGACGGACGCGACGTTCATTCGCGTGATTGGGTCAGAATTGGTACAAAAGTATGTTGGAGAGGGTGCGCGTATGGTGAGAGAATTATTTCAGATGGCTCGAAGCAAGAAGGCTTGTGTGATTTTTTTCGACGAAGTGGACGCGATAGGTGGGGCGAGATTTGATGACAATGCTGGAGGAGACAGTGAGGTTCAGCGGACGATGTTAGAACTTATTAATCAACTGGATGGATTTGATCCTCGAGGAAATATCAAGATTATTATGGCTACGAACCGTCCCGATACGTTGGATCCTGCTCTCCTTCGTCCAGGTAGATTAGATCGAAAAATCGAATTTGGTCTTCCTGATCTTGAAGGGCGTGCTCAGATCTTTAAAATTCATGCACAGCGAATGAATGTCGAGCCCAATATACGATATGAACTCTTTGCTCGTTTGTGTCCGAACGCCACTGGAGCCGATGTTCGAAGTGTATGTACGGAAGCTGGCATGTTTGCCATCCGTGCTCGAAGGAAGATGGTTACCGAAAGAGATTTCCTGGATAGTATTGAAAAGGTTATCAAGGCCTATGCCAAATTCTCAGCTACGCCTAAATACATGGTCTACAATTGACAGCAGAGAGACAAATTTTTGGTTTTGATATTTCCCCCTAAACGTATACAGCCTATATCCTTTATCCTTCTTATATCTGTGTATATGATCCATACATCCCTGCATACGCATGCGCCTGCAGAATGTACAGGCCTGCTTTTTTTTTTAGCAGGATATTTAGACTTTTTTTTCGACGTGAAGGGAAATGATTCAAGTGCGCATCAGATAGAATTTGAAGGTGTAAGTGCTCTGTATAGACTAAATTTTCCAGGAAGGCAGGGGGAAATGTCGGCCAAAATGAGGGCTGACATCTTATGTGCTCTTTGTTGGCGAAGCTGCCTGCGAAAGTGTATAATAATTTTTTTTCTTCCTTTTTTAATTCAAGTAAGACCAAGGTGTTCTTGGTCATTGCCGTTGCAGGTGTTTACCCCTTTGAGATGAGTGAGACTAGCACATTGATTGAGCCGGTGATCATCCAGGAAAGTCCCTCTGTCAAGTCACCGGAGTCCATTTATGCCTCCGATCCGAAGAGATATCACGAAAAGTGTGAAAAAGCAATCGATGATATGCTCAAGAATGGTACGCGCACGGTCTGCATTTTGGAGTATTGGCACTCACACAACAGGTTAACTTTTTTATAGATCCCTTTTTGAAGAGCATGATTTATTCTCTGTCTCAGTTGAACTGTGAGGTTACTAGAGAGTTTTTCAAATGCAAGGCGTGCCCCATTAAAGTGGGTGGGTTATATGATTCCAGACTCGGCGTTCGTTGTTATATTTTTTAATTTCACTGCTGATTGTGGACGAGCGTGTTTTGCACGTTCGATTCATGATAGTTTTGCTAATTTGCACTACTTACAAGCATTTGAACGGGCATTCTTTTTCATGCATTTGTTTCGCGTATTAGCTTGTTCTATGTGAAAATCAGATTGGTTACAAACAGACTCTCGAGGACACGTTAATGCATGAAATGGTTCATGTCTATGATCGGTGTAGGACGAACATCAATCCTGATGACTGTATCCAGCTGGCCTGTTCGGAGGTATGGAGTGATCTTACGTTATTTGAACGTTATGTGCCGTCGTGCACTAATTCGCATCTAGATTCGAGCGGCCAATTTGAGCGGGGAATGCAATTGGAGTCGGGAAATCTTCCGTCAGCAATTTAACGTACAAAAGCAGTATCCGGTACGTTTTTTTTAAAACAGGCGAGTTTCGCAAAGCGGGTGTCTCATTTTCCCTGAATTAGAAATGTGTCAAGAGGAGAGCGGAGTCTTCGTTGAGGATGTATCCTCACTGTTCGAAAAAGGCACCTTTTTATGTGGAAGCGGCGTGGAGAAGTTGCTATAGGAATACAGAACCCTTCGAATCAGCATCACGCTGAGACGAGGTATACGACGGCCATGTGCGTGTATATTTAAGAGGGATGGCCAGTACGTTTTTTTTCGACGGGTTGACAGGATTTCTGCTTTCTGTAGTTTTGAAGGACGTCTTGAAATTTGGCAAATTACGCCTCCAAGAGGAGACGGGAGTTTGAATTTAGAACGAAAGATGAGGGCTTTGTCGTGAGGAGGTGTGCACGATTTTTGATCAAGCACGCACCGTGCGTTCGCAAACTCATATGTCTAATAAAGCACAGTAGACGAGTTTTCCTTTATATAAGGATTGTACGAAAAAATGAATTCTGTCTGCTGACTGTTTTGCCAGATCATGTTATGCAATACACAAGAGTGTGGATGATTAGGTTCATGTTTTTTATATTTTCTGTTAGAGGAGAAGAGGTGGCAATGTTTTTCTTGGGTTTCTCAGAAGGAGGTGATATCTTGTTAACAAGGACTGATGTCGTATTGATGTAGAGGAGCGTCCGTTACGGACGTCCGGGCGGTTGGTTGACGATGGATTGTGTCTCGATGGAGATACCACCTTGTCAGAGTTTAGGAGCTCCCATTAGACAGAAGAGAATTTTGGCCTGGATTAGGCGAATCGTCGACTACGGAGAGGAGAAAGAAGTAGTATTGGCATGCATTTTGCCTTTCCATTTTAGACGTTTAATTTGGCAGGAGTGTAGACGCGATAGCGTGTATTAAATGATGAGTGTGTATTGAGCGATAAGGCGTGTACGTCTTGGACGGCGCAACACGGAGGAATAAATTTTAGCGTGTTGTCGACAGGAGGGGTGGGGAGGTATGGCAACAGGTGTATTGGTGTATTAGGAGAAGGGACGTGGCGATAAGGCGTTGTGTTGGTGGGGGGTAGAAAAAAAAGGAGAAAAAAAAAAGAGCGTGGCTGAGGAGCAGATATTGAACGATAGCGTTTGATTAGAGGCGTTGATGAGCGTGAATTGTCCGTCGTGTGGTTATGACAGGGTGCATACAGCAGGTACGAATGGAGTGGTAGAGAGAAGTAGGAGTGGATGGGAAGGAGACTGACGCGCGAGAGAGACAAGAGGGAGGGAGGTCGAGGCAGGGTGATTTGAAGTCATCGAGAGACCAACTGATGGAAGAATTTTTGGAGGTGGGTTACACGCTGAGGGAATCGCTGGAGGCCGGTATGAGGGAGAGGGGATATGTGGCATTGACAGGTGGAGTCGTGTGTGGCGAATGTATGGGCTGACAGGTTGAATAGGGCAGTTGTCTAGAGACGAGAGGTTGTTGGCGGAGACGAGTTTGTCGGCGTTTAACACGGAGAGGTCTAGGTATCAGAGACGTTTAGAGGTGTTGTCGGCGCCTGGAGAGGAGGCGGTGGAGGAGGCGGAGTTGTGCTGGTTTTGTTACAAGAGGGGTCATTTAGAGAGCGAGATAGACGAGGTGACGGAGAGGTTGATTGAGCAGCGTCGGACATGGAGGAGGTATTTGAAGGAGGGCGAGGTGGATGGCGAGGTGGATGGCGAGGTGGAGGGCGAGGTGGAGGGTGAGTACAAGAGGCTGAAGGACGAGGTGGAGGAGGCGGTGGAGGAAGAGAGAGCTATTTTTGGGGAGAAGAGGAGTTTGGAGCGTGCGTACTGTGAGTTGTTAGAAGAGAGCGAGAGGATTTGGAATAGGACGAACAATGTGAATACAAAGAAATTGGTGTGGCAGAATCGGATAAGGGCGCAGAAGTCGCGCCTGAAGTCACTGAAAGAGAGTTTGCGCATTCTTCCAGGGGTAAGAGAGGTGTTTGACAATTTCTTTTCGTTTGAGGACAGAGGCGGGTACATGTGCATTAACGGTTTTTCGCTGAGGGCATTGATGGACAAGAAATGGGCTCAGACGAACCAGGCGCTGCACTTGATTTTGTTGCTTTTGAGCATTTTGACATACACGTACATCGATGTGGAGTTGAAGTCCAAGTTACCCAAGGAGAGGAGGGAGTTGTTCGAGAAGCGCAAGTGGAGGCCGCTGGTCCCCCAACACGGGTTTCAGGACAGAAGTTCGAAGGCGGTGGTGGAGCTTCGGTATCAGAACGAGACGAAGAAATTCAACACGGCGATGCAGGTGTTGTTGGAATTTGTCGAGGTGTTGTTCGACACGTTAGGGATTCCAGTGCAGCCGTACCCTATACACGGCCACACATACATCTGTAAGAAGAATGAGAAGTTTTCGTGTTTGTATAACGAGACGAGTTTAGGTACGGGGGTTTTAGGGCGTTATGGAGGGCGGGAGAGTAGTTGCTGAGCGTTTTTTTTCGTTTTGAGTGGTTTAGAGACGTGGAACAGCGCCATGAGGTTGCTTTGTTTGAACTTGCAGAGTTTGTCGGGGTGTGTACAGGAGATGGCGTCTGAGTTGTAGTTTTTTTTTTTTTTGGGAAAAGTGGCAGTATTTTATTGGGCAAGGTCAAGTGCGCGCGATGTCTGGTTTGGAGACCGTGTTTAGGATGCGTTGGCGGGGGTCGGAGTGCGAGGTGGTGGCGAGCGGGTACGTGGGGGTGCGCTCGCGGTTTTAGTGTGGGTGTTGTGTTGACGGAGTGTTCAAGTTGGACGACATTAGGGGAGCTGAAGAGGCAGTTTGAGGGCGAGATGGGGCAAGAGTTGGGGAGAGTGATGTTCATGATGGGGGGGAGGGTGTACGGGAACGAGTCGACGCGAGTGTGCGAGATAGAGGAATTGGGGAACCCCCAGGAGGTGGTGGTGATACAGCTGGAAGGAGAGACACCGAGGGGTTGGAGCGAGGTGGTAGAGGGCGCGGAGGTGAAGTGGGAATTGGATTTGTACTCGTCCGCGCTTTCTGCAGTAGGAGGGTTGAGGGAGGATGTCAATCAGGTGGAGTTGCACGTTTCTGTGTTAAGAGAGATAGAAGAGCGTGGATGCGGGTTTCCGATTATTTTTAGAATTTGTGCCAAGTCGGGAGGGGGTCGAGTGGTGCACGCGTCGGTGAGTAGTTTTACGTCGGAGGAGAGCGGGGTGGGATATGCGCCGTACAGGATATTAAGGAATTTGAGGGAGGATGAGGATGTGGAGGGGTTGAGGGTTGAGTTGAGGGTGGTGTCGTTGCCGAGGGGAGAACATTGTCGTTTGAGGCCGTTATCGGCGTCTTGGGAGTTGGAGGTGCCGTTTGAACAGAGGAAATGCGTATTAGAGTCTCGATTGTCGAGGTATCAGTGTTTGAGTGTTGGGGAGGTGATCCGAATAGAGCATGGCGGAAGGTGCTATTTGTTTCGTGTGGTCGAGCTGAGCCCGGAAGGAGAGGGGGTGCTGATTACAGACAGCGACTTGAGCGTGGATGTGTTGGATCCGGAATGTGCACCGAATGTGCATCTGGTGAGGGGGTGGGAGAGCCGAGGCGGTAGAGAGGAGTGTGTTTTGGATGGGGTGCATTTGAAGAGGGGCCAAATAGACTTTTACGAGGTTGAATTGGGCGAATATTCGACGGTACAAGTTGAGGTATTGACAACCTCTGGGTCGCCTTGTTGGATTTACGCTAGCAAATCATCGTATCCGACGTCTCACGGACACACGTGGGTTGGCAGCGACATCTCGTCCGGGCAGGGTTCAAGAACGCACATTCGGCGACTAAGGGTCTCATCTACTGGTTCGGTGAGGGTGAGCGTTTTTGCCAAGAACCAAGATGCAATCTACACAGCCAAGTTTGAGCGATCTGACTTTCTCGACTCGGCCGTCGGCGTCTGCTCTTCGTCCGGAGGTCCGTCTACTCGAATGTGTCAAAACTGTCTCGGATGGGTTCCCGAGTCGTCATGGGTCCCTCACGAGGCCCACTGTTTATCTAGACGCTGGCGGTGCCCCCTTTGCGGGCTGAACGCGCCCGCATCCGACAAGGAGGTTCATCTATCGGTCGTGCATGCTCGCCTCCGCTGCGACTGCGGATTCGAGGCGGAGGAACCCGAAATGAGCCTCCACCAAGAGCACGAGTGTATCCTCAGGCAGTCTCCCTGTCCATACTGCAATGTGCTCGTCTCGTGTCAAGATCAGCGCGCACATCAAGCCGAATGCGGCAGCCGAACGATCAGATGTCCAGAGTGTTCCGCGTTGGTTCAGCACAGCGGTCTTGCCCTTCACCTTGACAGCGCTCATTTTTGACCAATTCCATAGTTTTTGAAAAATTTTTGTGTCATTCGACGCTTCTCCACCCCCCTGGTCACGCCTCATGCATTGGGTTCTGATCCTTCTGCTCGTCTGTCTGTTCGTTGCCCTGTTTCTGGTGCTCTCCGTGTACTTGCAGCTCGGCTATCTTTTGTTCGTGGTCGAGCGATACTGCCGGTCTGCGCTCTTCAGGTTCAGGGGGCGCGCTCATCTCGAGCAGAGGCTGCTCGCGCTCACCATCGATGACGCGCCTAGCCGGTCTCACGCCCCCCGCATACTCGAAATTCTGCGAGCTTGGCACGTTAAGGCCACTTTTTTCGTAATTGGCAGTTACGCGCTGGAAAATGAAGACATTTTGAGAGAGATGGTTGAACAGGGTCACGAGCTCGGCAACCACACCATGCGCGACATCGCTTCGGTCAAACTGGATGCGCCCTCTCTTTTGGCCGAAATCAGAGAAACAGACCGGATTATCAGCCGCGCCTACGAAATGGCTCGCAGGCCCAGACCGAGCGCCAAATGGTTCCGCCCGGGGTCCGGGTTCTACAATAAGACGGTCTCTACCATCTGTGCCAAGGTGCGTTGGCAGGGTCCCTCTCCCCTGCAAAAGAGCGTTACATGACTTTTTTTTTTTTTGGCAGTTTTTAACTTTTCGAAATTCTCTGGTACAGGAAGAATATCGAATTGTCCTCGGGAGCTGCCATCCCTTCGACGCGCAGATCGCGTCTGCGTGGTGGAACAGTAGGCATATTTTGTGCACGGTTTCTCCGGGGGACATCGTCATCGTCCACGACCGTCCGAGTACGCCGGCGCTACTGGAGAGCGTCCTGCCCAGGCTGAAGGACGCCGGGTACCAGTTCTGGACGCTGTCCGAGTTGTCGAACGTCTGACGTCTAGGGCGGACGGGAAAAAAAATCACTTTTTTTTTTTTGTGTGTTGCAGAGCGGCGCGCCCCACTTTGTCTCCTCGTGTTCTGATGAGGAGGGGCTTTCTCTGGCATTTTGGAACCAGGGACTCTCAAAGGCAGACCCGTTTTTGCAGTGAACCGCTTCGTGGCGGTCGTTTTTTAGAGCGCCGCATGTCCGGTACGTGGAGACAGGGGTCGGGTTGCGCGCGCGGGGTGAGTGTTACTGATTTTGCCGTCTTTGCGGTGGCGAAGGGTCGAAGAGGTCTCCGCCCGTGGCGGAGAGGGTTGAACGCACGGTGACGGTGCACGGTCGAGTGCTGAGCGATCCCTACTTTTGGATGAGTGACAGGTCTAGCGAGAAGGTGAGGGCGTACATTGAGGAGGAGCGGGCCTACCAGGAGGATGTGATGGGTGACACGAAGTCCCTGCAGAAGCAGATTTACGATGAGCTCTTGGGTAGGATGAAGGAGGACGACTCGACGGTCCCGTACAAGCATGGGCCTTGGTACTACTATAGGGCGAACAAGAAGGGACAGCCGTATTCAATTTATTGTCGGAGGAGCGACGCCAGCGTGACGTTCGAAGAGAAGGACGTCGTGTTGGACTTGAACGAGTTGTCGGTTGGGCGCGAGTACGTGAGTCTTGGCATTTATCGGGTGAGTCCGTGTCACAGAGTGCTGGCCTACTCGATGGACTACATTGGGAATGAGAGGTTTTTGGTGAGCTTCAAGGACATGGAGACGATGCGTCATTTGGACGACAAATTGCCTGAGACCTATTACAGTTTGGAGTGGAACAAAGACGGTCGGTCGGTGTACTACACGACGCTGGATGAGTCGAATCGTCCATATCGTCTGTGGAGGCACGTGATGGGCACGAGCGCGAGCGAGGATGCGTTGCTGTACGAAGAGGAGGACAGCAAGTTTATGCTGGACTTGGAGAAGACGCGAGACGGGAAGTGGCTGATTTTGAACGTCAATTCGGTTTTGACGTCGGAGTGTTTATTGTTGGACCTGGAGCGACCGGAATCTGAGTTCGTGGTGTTTTATCCTCGTGAGTTTGGGGTGGACTATTCCGTGGACCATCAGAATGGTCGTTTTTTGATTTTGACGGACGAGGGCGGCGCGAGGAATTACAAGTTGATGAGCGTGTTGGTTGCCGATTGGACGCCGTCATCAAAGCAGAACTGGGTGGAGGTGATCCCCCATCGGCCGGAGGTTTTCCTGAAGTCCATTGATTGTTTCAAGAATCACTTGGTGGTGTGGGAGCGGGAGGGAGGTTTCAAGACGCTTCGCGTTCAGGACCTGCGAACTGGAGAGTTTCGCCGGGTTTGCTTTCCGGACGCGGTGTATACGATTGGGTCGTCTGCGAACTACGAATACGACACAGATTTACTGCGTGTGGTCTACTCGAGTTTGTGCGTGCCCAAGACCGTGTTGGATTACAACATGGATACGCTGTCGTGCGAGGTGAAGAAGGAGGAGGTGGTCCCGAACTACGACAAGACGCAGTATGCTATTTCGAGAGACTACGCCGAGTCGTCGTCGCCGGACGGGCAGACCGTGCGCGTGCCCATTTCCATGGTTTACAGAAAGGACCTGAAGCTCGATGGAAACAACCCGACGCTTTTGTATGGGTACGGTTCGTACGGTATTTGCATTGAGCCGGGGTTTTCTTCCAAATGCTTCTCCCTCGTCGACCGCGGGTACGTGTACGCGATAGCCCATATTCGCGGTGGCGGCGAGATGGGTCGACATTGGCACGACAGCGGTAAGCTGTTTGAGAAGAAAAACACATTTGTTGATTTTGTAGCCGTTGCGAAGCACTTAATTGCGCGTCAAATTACCTCTGCGGACCGTCTCGCGATTCTTGGCGGGAGTGCGGGTGGTTTGTTGATAGGCGCCGTGCTGAACACGCACGCCTCGCTCTTCAGGGTGGCGGTTGCGAAGGTGCCGTTTGTTGACTGCCTGAACACGATGCTGGACGCTTCGATTCCCCTGACAACGAACGAGTACGAGGAGTGGGGAAATCCGCTGGAGGATCCGCGCGCCTTTGACTACATTCGTTCCTACGCGCCGTATGAGAACGTGCGGCGTGGCGACTACCCGGCGACGCTGGTTCAGGCGGGGTTCAGTGATTCTCGAGTGGCGTACTGGGAGCCGCTGAAGTGGGTGGCCATGCTTCGGTACAACAAGTCCAATCCGGTGACGCCTTTGGTTTTGGACATGAAGATGGACCACGGACACATGGGGGCGAGTGACAGGTACAGGGCGTTGGAGGAGGACGCCTATGTGTATGCGTTCATACTTTGGCAGGTGGGTGGTGGATGAGGTGGGGGGGGGAGTGGGTGTAGCAGGGCGCATGAGATGGCCTGTCAAGATATGCCTGTCAAAAAAAAAAAAAAAAAAAAAAAGAGAGGGCGTCGTGGAGAGGGAGAGTGAGGAGCAAGTTTTCCTTCAAGGTGTTGGAGGTACAGGCAATAAACGTGTGTTGTTGATCTGTCATGGAGGATTGGCGTTTGGGTACGAGAGGGGGGGGGGGCGTGAGCGTTTGACCTGGAGTTTTTAGAGGATCCTGAGTTGATTTTTTTTTCGGTGCCAGATTCGGGGAAGTCGTTGTTCGTGTCGAACATTGGGGAGAGGGGAGAGGGGTTGTACGAGTTGTTTGCTGGGTTTGGGGCGTTGTACTCGTTTCGTCAGTGCGACGGGTATGCGGTTGCGAGGTATTACTTTGCGAACGAGGCGGAGGAGGCGAGGAGGAGTTTGGGGGGTGCGATGTGGGGGGGGAGGCGTTTGAGGGTGAGGTGGGGGAGGGGTGGGGGGGGAGCGGAGGGGGGCAGGTTGTCGGTGGGGGAGAGCATTGGTTTGTTGAACCGCTACGTGGGGGCGGGGGGGTGGAGTTCGTCGGTGGAGAGGATGGAGAGGATGGGGGAGGTGAGTGGTTGGAAGGGGGAGGGGGAGGCGGTGGGGTATCGGTGCAGGGTGAGGTGTTGGTTTGTGGGAGAGGAGGAGAGCGTGGTGGGGGAGGGGGAGGGGGTGTGTGGGGGGGAGGAGAAGGTGGAGGCGATTAGGAGGGCGAAGAGGTTGGCGGTGGAGAACGCGAGGAGGGAGGTGTTTGCGAGGGTGGTGTTGGTTCGTTTTGCGAATGGGAAGGTGAGGTTGAAGGTGTTGTAAAAAAAAAAAAAAAAAAAAAAAGAGAGAGAGGAGAGTTTTGGGGGGTTGTGTGTGCACGGGGGGTGTATTTGGGAGGAGTTGACGCTTGAGAGGGTGGTGTTGGTTCGTTTTGGAAGGTGAGGTTGAAGGTGTTGTAAAAAAAAAAAGAGAGAGAGGAGAGTTTTGGGGGGTTGTGTGTGTATGGGGGTGTATTTGGGAGGAGTTGACGCTTGAGGGGGTGGTGTTGGTTCGTTTTGGAAGGTGAGGTTGAAGGTGTTGTAAAAAAAAAAAGAGAGAGAGGAGAGTTTTGGGGGGTTGTGTGTGTATGGGGGTGTATTTAGGAGTTGACGAGCCAGAGGAGGTATTGGTTGGAGAGTTGAGAGACGAGGTAGAGGCGTTCGTTGTGGGGGAGGTGAAGGTTGTGAGAGGAGGAGGCGAATTGGAGGGAGTCGTGGATGGGGAGTGGGGGGGAGTGGTTGGAGAGGGGGGGAGAGGGGGGGGAGTGTTGTTTGAGGTGGATGGAGAGTTTGTAGGAGAGGGAGGAGAGGTGGGAGGAGGCGAGGAGTTCTAGTTGGAGGTCTGGAGGGGAGCTGAGGGGGCGATGGAAGAGGGGGTTGGGGGAGTGGGGGGAGGGGTGGAGGAGGGAGAGGAGGGAGAGGTTGAGGGAGAGGGAGCGGGAGAGGAGTTCGGAGGCGAGGGAGTCGAGGGAGAGGAGGTGGGAGTGGAGGAGGTCGGGGGAGGGGGGGTGGTTGTAGAGGTGGAGGAGGGAGAGGAGGAGGTCTTCGAGGAGGAGGTAGAGTTTGCCGCCGGAGTTCCAGTTTGGGATGTGGGGGGAGTGGAGGGAGAGTTGGTGGAGGACGGAGCCGAAGGGTTCAGGCCAGAGGTGGGAGCGTCCGGAGTAGGAGTGGAGGTGTAGTTGGTTGAGACAGGAGGAGAAGAGGGAGGGGGAGAGGTTGGAGGAGTCGAAGTCGAGGTGGGAGTGGAGGAAGACGGAGGGGGCCCATTTGGAGACGAGGGCGTCGTGGGCGAGGTCCCAGCGTTCAAGTTTGAGGAGGGGGTGTATGTGGGAGTGGAGGACGTGGAGGGAGGGGGAGAGGTGGGAGAGGTACCAGAAGTTGGCTTCGTGGATCCAGGGTTCGGGGAGTTTGAGTTGGGTGAGGAGGAAGGGGAGGTCGGGGGGGGGAGAGGAGGTGGGGAGGTGGCGTTGGAGGAGGAGTCGGATGGCGTCGTGGCGTTGGGGGGAGTGGGGGAGGGAGAGGAGGGCGTAGATGCTCCAGGGCCAGAGGCCGGCGATTTCGAGTTGGGAGGCGTAGTTAGAGGAGAGGGAGTGGAGTTGTTCGAAGAGGGGGAAGAGTTGGAGGGAGTGGAGGGAGGAGTGGAGGTGCCAGGAGAGGCGGTGGTCGAGGGGGTGGGGGGAGTGGGAGGAGGGGTGGAGGAGTTGGGAGAGGGGGTAGCCGGGGTGGAGGTAGAGTTGGAGGAGGTGGTAGAGGGTGTCGAGGGGGGGGTTGGGGGGAGGGGGGAGGGGGGAGAGGGAGAGGTAGGGGGGGAGAGGGGGGGGGAGAGGTAGGGGGGGGGGGGGGAGGAGGAGGGGGGGGGGGGAGAGTAGGGAGTTATAGAGTTGGATGGTGTGGGGGAGGTGGAGGTGGGGGTGGGAGTACCAGAAGTGACAGGCGAAGGAGCGGATCCAGTCTTTGTGAGAGGAGCAGAGTGGTTGGATGTGGCCGGAGAGGAGTAGGAGGACTTTGAGTTTGTGTGGGGGGATGTGTGAGATGAGGTTGTGATGTTTGGTCCAGGTGTCGAGTTGTTTGAGGAGGTGGGAGCGGGAGTGGGTGGGTTGGGAGGCTTGGGAGATGGCGAGGGAGAGGCGGTGTTCGCGGAGGGAGAGGGCGAGTTGGGTGGCGAGGGAGAGTTGTTTGGAGCAGAGGCAGAGGGAGAGGGCGTCCCACTTGCGGAGGGTGAGGTTGGTGGGGTGGAGTTGGGAGAGGGAGAGGTAGTGGTGGAGGGTGGGGGGGAGGGTGGCGTCTTGGAGCCAGAGGTCGAGGAGGTGTCGGCGGAGGGAGTGGAGGGAGTGGGAGTTGGGGTCGGGGTGGTTGGGGTGGAGGGGAGGGGGGAGGGGGGGAGGGGGGGAGAAGAGGGCGTGGAGGAGTTTGAAGGAGAGGAGGAAGTGTAGGAGGAGTGGGTCGCGGGAGTCGGAGAGGAGTTGTTGGGAGATGGAGATGGATTCGAGGATGGAGGAGTGGGCGTTGTGGAGGAGTTGGAAGGTGGGGGCGTGGAGGGTGGGTTGGGGGTGGAGGGTGCAGTGAGAGAGGCGGAGGTGGGAGCGGAGGAGGGGGAGGTGGAGGGAGGGGGAGTCGGTGGGGGAGACGAGGACTTTTTGGAGGAAGACGTGGGAGAGATGGGAGGAGTGGGGGTGGGGGTGGGGGATAGGGAGGCCGGAATGGAGGAAGAGTCCGGAGGAGGACCAGCCGACGCGGAAGGAGCGGCCCATGAAGAGTCCGAAGTCTGGGTGGTAGTGGGAGCGGCAGAGGGTGACGGAGTCGCGGAGGGGGGTGCGGAGGAGGGGGAGGAGGGGAGGGGGGGGGGGAGAGGGGAGTGGGGAGGTGGGTGGAGAGGGGAGAGGGGAGGTGGGTGGGTGGTTGAGGGGGGGAGGTGGGGGGAGGTTGGATTTGGAAGAGGAGGTTGTTCCTGGGCTTTTTTTGTGGGGAGTGGGTCCAAGGTTGGTCGAGGGTGGAGGAGTGGAGGGGGGGTTGACGGAGGAGTGGTCTGGAGCGTTTTGGGGAGAAGGGGGGGGAGTCAGGGAAGAGAGGGGTGGGTGGGGAGGGTGGGGAGGGGTCGCGGTCGAGGTCGTCGTCGTCGTCGTAGAGTTCAGGGGGGTATTCGGGTTCGTCGTCGGAGACGGACATGGAGGGGTCGGAGGAGGGGGGGGAGGGGGGTGGAGTGAGGGAGGGGGTGGATAGGAGCGGGGGTGGAGGAGGTTGGAGTGGGGGGGTGGAGTGGGGGTGGAGGAGGTGGTCGTGGTCATCGTCGTCGAGCCCGAATTGAGTGAAGTGTTCGACGGTGAAGGTCCAGGTGAGTGTTTTGGGGTCCCAGAGTCCGCGATATTCTTTGTTTTTGTCGAGGAGGAGTTGTTCGGACCTGGCGGCCTTGAGTGGGTCCTTGGAGAGTTGGATGTGGAGGGTGACGACGGCGGGCTTGTTGAGTCCTTGTCCGACGGGGGGTTCGGAGTCGGGGTCTGGGTAGACTTCGACGTTGTTTTGCTTGAAGATGACGATGGAGTTGAGGTCGAGGCCGCGGACGTCGGTGGAGCCGAGCCACTTGACGGAGCCGTAGGTGCGGTGTCCGACGACGAAGTCGCGGACGGAGGCGAGTTCGGAGTTGGAGAGCAGTTGCAGGGAGGAGATGGGCGGGACGGTGTAGTAGTCGTCCTGGTTGGAGAGGTGCGGGGGCCTGGCGGGCTCGGGCAGGTCGGCGCGCGCGTCGGGAGGGTCGGGGGGACAGGGGGTGGGTGGAGAGGGAGGGTCCGGAGGCTTGGGGGCGTCTAGGCGGGCTGGGGGAGGCGGCGGCGAGGAGGGGGGGCGCGAGGAGGGGGAGGAGGAGGAGAGGGTGAATTTACCGCGGAGTTCGAGGTTGAGGAGCGGGGAGTTGTCAGAGTCGACGGGGTCTATGACGAGGGCTTTACTTTTGGAGCGGGAGACGAAGCTGACGCCGAGGTGGTCGCGGTCGACGGAGGGGGCGCTAGGAGAGGAGAAGTCTGGTCTGGCGCGGGAGGAGGAGAATCCGGAGCGGGGCGTGAGTTTGTAGTGCGGGAGGGAGGTGTTGAGCTTCTTGGCGCTGCCGAGAGTGACGGAGCGTGGGGCGGGAGAGGGCTGTGAGACGGTGATCTCGCGCGTGATTTTGGGGAGGTAGCCGTAAGGACTTTGTCCAGGAGTGGGGAGAGGCTGCTGAGCCGGGGGGAAGAGAGCGGGGCCATCAGGTCTGGAGGGGGTGCCGAAGCCGAAGGAGTTGAAAGGTTGAACGGCGGGAGAAGGAGTCGGGGTGGCGAAAGAGGAGGGCGCGAGCGAGGCGGAGCCGAAGGAAGAAGAGGCGGGTGCGCCGAAGGGTTCTGGTCTTTGGGCGAGGCTGAACTGTTGTTGCGCGTCTAGGCCAAAAGCGGGCTGCGGTTGCTTAGCGCCGGACTGGGCACCGAGCTGGGAGAAGCCGCCGCCGAGAGCGGGGGTCTGGAACGTGGGTGCGGGGGAGAAGCTAGGTTTCTGCGAAAAGGTAGTCGGAGTTTGTCCGAATGTCCCGCCGGAGACTGCCGGAGTTTGTCCGAATGTCCCGCCGGAGACCGCCGGAGTTTGTCCGAATGTCCCGCCGGAGACCGCCGGAGTTTGTCCGAATGTCCCGCCGGAGACCGCCGGAGTTTGTCCGAACGTCCCGCCGGAGACCGCCGGAGTTTGTCCGAATGTCCCGCCGGAGGTCTGTCCAAATCCCCCGAATCCTCCGGGCGCCGAAGGCGTCCCGAACGCCGGCTGCTGGACGGCACCGAACGCCGGCTTGTCCAGGGGCTTCGAGAAGCCGCTCGACTGCGCGAAGCCGCCCGCCGGCGCCGAGAACCCCGGCGTGGTCGGCTTGTTGAGAAACGCAGCGTTGGTAGAGGCGGAGCTGTTGAATCCCGTCGTCGCGGCGCCGCCTGTCTGGAACCTCGAACCCGTCGCCGGGGTACCAAACGTCGTCGGGGACGCGAACAGGGGCTTGTTAGCCGAAAAGCCACCGGCCGCCGTAGAATCGACCCCGAATCCTCCCCCCCCCGCGACGGTAGCCCCCGACACGCCAAAGCCCGGGATCTGCTGTTGCTGCTGCTGAGCGCCACCGGCCTGCTTCCCCAAGCAATAATCCTCCCACCTGAGCTGTTCGTACGACTTCTGAGCGTACTGGGGCATCGCCGATATCGACGTGAGCGTGACGTTCACGGTTTTCTTCTGCCCACCTGTATTGACGGCCTCCGTAATCTGGGTCGGGCGGTACTTCGCCGACTGCGTCCCCCTAATGTTCTGCTGCTGCTGCTGCTGCTGGGACGACCCAAACGCGAATCCACCACCGCTCGACGGCGTCCCAAACTCCTGCGACTGCCCCATTCTGAACGTGCCGCTCTGGCCAAACCCGCCCGCCCCGGACGCGCCCGCGCCGCCGCTCCAATTGCTGCTACCTGCGAACGATAAAAGAACTCCCGGTCAGCGCACAACGCTCCTGCCAGACCCCTATTATACACACACACACACGCCAAGAACCTACGGCACGCCTCTCCCCCGCACTGAACCCCCTCGCTGCGTACCAAACGACGGCTTGTTGCTTCCAATACCGAATCCCGGCGTCTGGGCGTTCACGTTGGCGCCTTGCGCAGCCTGTCCTGTTTTGTTCTCGCGCGCGACGTCAAATTTCGCTGCTTTAGCGAACTGGCCGAAAAAAAGAAAAAAAAAAAAAACGCACTCGCGGACGCGGCAAAAACCGCGCTCGCCGTCGACAACCTCGTACCAAACCCGCCAAAACCCGCGCTGCCGCTTCCAAATCCGCGGCCGAAATTCATGGTCCCTCTGCTTCAAATTCCTGAACTCGGGAAACGGGTTACTCACGCTCGTCCTTCGGAAAGAGAGATCGGAAACAGGACCTGCGCTCCCCCCTCGAAAAAAAAAAAAAAAAAAAAAAAAAGACGCGAGAGGAACCCCATCGAAGTCCGAACCCCCCCTCACCCCCGTTTCGGCACGCACTTCTTTTGATCAGGGGGGCGAGCACTGCAAATCAATCAATTTAACCTAACTGCGAGAAGCTTCCTAAACGAGAAGAACTCAAAGTCGATTGATACCTGTCAAACTGAGTTCATACGTAAAAGAAAAAAAAAAAAAAAAAAAAGTAGTCTCCGCCTCGCGCCGCATCGCATGGGCCTCAACGGGCCCCCCTCTTCCAGAGCGTCTATCTGACCCCCCCTCTTCCGTCAGAGCATGACCAAGTCTGCCTCTCTCGGCCGTCCCTCCCCTCTCTGCGCCGCCCGTCCGAGGCGACGCTGGGACCCGGCCGCGCGGCGCGCCGAGCTCGGCCGCGTCTCTGGCGCCAAACTGCACACGGGCTGCGCGTTCTCCGGAAGCCGCCCGGGGTTCAGCCGCGCCAACGGCGCACTCCTCGTGCGCCGGGCCAACTCCTTGCTCGCGACCAAGATCCAAGCCGGCGCTCGAAAAGACGTCCAAGCGTTCTTCGGCCACCTGCTCGACCGCCACCTGTTCGACGACGTCACCCTCTCTCAGGTGCTGAAGTTCTACGCCGAGAAAAAGGACAAGTCGCGCGCCGAGCACCTCTTTTCGGTCCTGCAAAACCGACTGTTCCGTCCCCGCGGGCCGAGCGTCTTGGCGCTCGCGGAGTTCTTCTTGTCCGTCGGGGAGGTCGACAAGGCGCGCGCTCTGGACGACAGGTACTTGAGGCACGACTCGAGCCTCGACGCCACGCTGTGGAGGCAGGGACTGTACATGGTGCTCAAGGACGAGGAAAGCATCCTCGCCAGCTGGAAGCAAATGTCGAACGAGAGCGCAAACTCGAAACAGCTGTTCTTGGCGAAAATTTTGACCCACTCCAGACACGAAAATCTGGCCTCTTCCGGACCGTGGGCCGAAAAAATGAGAAGGTTCTCCGTCGACCAGTTCTTGGCAATGAACTCGAGACTCACCCCAGAGCTCCTGTCCTCCCTCATAGGCCAACCGCTCAACGAGGCGTGCCTCATGAAGGTCCTGTCCGAGTGGGGCGTCAGACTCACGCCGGATTTGTGCAACGCCGTGCTGGAAAATGCTGGAAAAAACACTCCGTTTTATTTTGCCCTCTACTCCACCATGACCCAGCTAGGACTCAGCCTCGACGACCGCACGTTCGCCCCCTTGTACAAGATATGCTCAAGACCCGACTTGAAGGACGGAACGCTGATCCTGTGCTACTTGCTCAGACAAAACGCACTCTACCTTCGTCGACACCTCTCTTCTCCGCTCAGCGAACTCTTCCCGCCACCGGGAAGGCCTCGGTACGGAACCGTGCGCGACGTCCTGCTCCAGTTGGGGAAGCAAAGCAAGGGCTCCCTCTCGGCCTGGGAGAACAGAGCCGCCGCCCGCTCGTCGGAACCCATCGTCGAGGTTCAGCAGTGGATCGACGACGTAGAAACGTGGACCGAGGCCTGCAGAAGCGCGGCCCCGCTGCAAGTCGAGTGGGCACAAATCGCCGCGCGGTACTTCTCAAAGGGCCTGGACGCATTCGACTCGTACGCACACCATCGTCCTCACAGGGCCGTGAACGCACCATAAAAGAAAAAAGCGGCGGCCGCCGCAAAGCAACTAGAACGCGGTGACTAGGGGCCGTAGAACAGCGCGCGCCCGTCAGGTCGACTCGCCATTTTTTTTTTTAAATTTAAGGCGCGACGCTTCGCTGCATATTCTAAGGTTGGCCAACCGTCATCGGTCCCTAGTCTTCGCCGGCAATCAAGGCCTTTTCCAGGTCCTCGTAGCTCTCGTTGATGCGCAGTCCAAGCAGTCTGACCTCCTCTCTCGGCGAGAGGTATTCCGCCTTCTTGATCGGATTGGAAAACCAGGATATCGACGGCGAAGAAGACCGCGCCTTCACCTTGAAGTACTTGTCCGCGTTCGTGGTGGACTTGCTCGAGTCCAGGAACTCGCGCAGTTTGAGCTGCAGCGCGGCGCGCTCTCGCCTCAGCTCCTTCAGCTGGTCCGCGGACCAGCGCATAGCCAGCAACACACGCAGGAACGAACAGGTGTAGTAGCCCTCTTCGATCACGCGAACGGACGCCCAGCTGAAAAACGGCCAAACAACCAGGAAAATCGCGGCCCGCCTTGAGTCCGAAGTAGCAAAACACGACCACGCCGTACAAGAGCAAGAGCAGCGGCGTCATCACGAGGCCGATGATGAGCTTGTAGGACGCGATCACGTCCTTCCCCTCTATTTTGACCGTCGAATCCGCCAGGGCTTTTCTAGCCTGTCTCTTTGAGACGATGTAGGCAACGACGGCGATCGGAGAGTTCAAAACCGCCCCGAGTCCGGTCAGAGAAATCATGACCAAGAGCCCCGCGAACCGACACGCGAGTTCGACGGAGAGCCAGCGACTCGTCATGTAGCTCCCGCTGCAGACGTGTTCGTCTTGAAGTCCGAGCACGTCCAGTTTTTTGTTGTACGCGGCGATTTTGGTGTGCAAATAGAGCTTTCGCGGGTCGTCCTTGTAGTTTTTGTACTCGCTGGCCAGACGGCGACTGTGGTCCATGTACTCGTCGAGCATGGGCGCGCTATCTTCGGGCTGACTCATCCTCCTGGCGGTGTGAATAACCCGCAGCGTCTGATAGTCGGCGGCCGTGATGGTCACGCTCCTCAACAGGTACTCGATCTTCACCAAAAGCTCCCCGCAGGCTTCTCTCTTGCTGACCTTGGCGTATTTTTGGGCCAGCTCCTTCGGAACCCAGTACGGCTTCCCGAACTCAATGATCACGCGAGACCGAAATCGGTGCGCCGAAAAATAGTTCAGCCCACACGAAACGATCTGAACCTGCAAGTGACGGTGCTTCTGCATGGCGCCCAGCGCCATCACCGTCACCCCCGCCTTCAGAGGCAACAGCTCGCTCCTGTCGTGAGACCCCCCCTCTGGAAACACGCAAATGCACTCCCCGGCGCTCAGCCGATCCCAAACGTGCTCGTACACTTTTGTGTGATCCTGTTTTTTTAAAATTTTGTACCGGATATCCTTGGCGCACGCGAGACTCGTGGCATTCGCTATCTCCAGCTCCGTGTCGCTATAGATCTCCCTGATGTCGACGCCGTCCGACTCTCCCTGAAACAGCAGGCGAGAGCCGGGCTCAATGCCCGTGAAGCAGGTCCCGGTCCCGGTCACTCGCGTCCCGGAGACGGTCACTGCGCCGGGACCGGTCACGGCCGCGTCCATCGCCCTCACGATGGGAATCGAGCCGAGCTGCCTCGCGAAGTACCCCACCATAAAGCGGTCCATGGACTTCTCCGCTATCAAAAACCCGAGTCGCCTCTTACAGTACGTCATGATGAGCATCGGATCCTTCGAAATTTCAAAAAAAAAAAAAACACGGCGTCAGCGCGTCGTCCAACGCGGCCGCGCCTCCAACGACGCCAACCCTTCCAGTCCAAAAAAAGAGAACAAAAAAAAGCCCGCCCCCAAGTCCCAATTCTGCGAAACGGCTGTTGATGTCGCAACACGCAGAAAAAAAAACGTACGACAAATTGATTTTGGTGATTTCCTATTGAGACAAACTCACGTCAGTTCCAGACCAGCGAATTTCTGTGCGCCGCCCGCGCGACGGCCGGACGAGACGCGAAAAGTTGCGTTTCGAAATTTTCTGCCTACCGACAAAAATGACCGGCCCCTTTTTTGGAACGTTCTCGTGGCCAATCACTTCTATTGCGCTAAAAAATATCTTGGACAGCACAAAAAAAAAGAGACGCCACAAGAGATACATGTCCCCTTTTTTTCTAATTCCTTACGGGTTCAATGCAAAATTGAGCCTCAGCTCAAAAATAAAAACGACGCGCCGTTTTTTTTTTCTGTCAAAACCCAGGCCGCCGGGCCCCTCACGTTCGCTCTTCCTCCACAGAACCGCGAAAAAAAAAAAAAAAAAACACACAAGCGGAGCGCATGACAGTTCGTCAAGCTTCTCGCGCGCGCGCCCTCGGCGCCGCTCCGGCCGCAAAATCTCCTCCCCACGGCGACCGCCGGTGTCGAGATCGGCGGAATCTGGACTCGCGCACGCCGGCGCGCGGTTGCAGGCGCCCCTCCGAGTACCCTCTGAGGCCCCCCCTTTGAGGCGGGCGCGGGAGCGAAGAGAGACATTGTCAAAAAAAAATGTCCCATAACACACTCAGGCATGGTTTCAGCCGTTTACTTGTTCATACCCAATATCATCGGTATGCCTCTGATAGTCATGCTTTTCGCACCTTCCTTTCTGCTCAACTGATCGCTGTGCCCCCGCGCTTGCTCGCGACCGCCACCCGCTCCTCCTCGCAAAAGGGTACATTCGAATCTTGCTAGTCGGATCCGCGTTCCTCTCCGCAAACGCGCACCCCTGGCGGTTCTTGACGCTGTACGGACTCGGACAGCTCCTAGACTCCATAGACGGATACGCCGCGCGAAGCCTCGGACAAGGTAAGGTGTCAAACGTGTACGAAAAACGAGCGCGGAACTAACTCTTTTAAAACACTGTGAAGTCAGCAAGTTCGGCGCCATGCTAGACATGGTCATTGATCGCGTCTCGACGGCCTGTCTGTTGGTCGTTCTGTCTGTCCTTTACCCCAGCTTCTCTATTATTTTTATACTCTTTCTCGCTCTCGATATCGCGTCGCATTACGCGCAGCTCTTCTCGACCTTTTCGAGACGCCTGTCGTCGCACAAAGACCCCAGCGGCTTGAACAATCCCCTGCTTCGCTACTACTACGAAAAGAAGTACATTCTGTTCTTCTTCTGCTTCGGCCAAGAGGCAACCCTCTTGATGCTGTACCTCATGGGCATGCAGGCCTTCGCGGCAGACGCCACCTGGAGCACCGTCGCCCTCTTCGCCCTCGCGCCCCCCTTCTTGGCAAAGCAGCTGATAAACGCGATACAACTGTCTGAGGCCGCCCGACGTGTCGCCAACTCGGACGCCCCGGCAACGAAGGCGCGGCGGTAGACGCGCGCGCGCCCCAACCAGAGCCAATAAACGGAGACCGAGAGTGTCTCACAGACCACGTCTGTCAGAAAAAAAAAAAATTCGCGACGTTTCGTTTACGCACCGAACGGACGCGTCTTCGACGAAGAGGCGCGCCGGACGTCGTCCCTGCGCGAGGGTCGGGGCGAGAACGGCGCTCAAGAGCCGGAAGGGCGCGCCTCTTCCCCGTCGCCGAGCGGATCCGGCCGTTGAGCGGGGCTGCCTTTGGGCGTCGCCTCGGACGGGTTTTCCGGAGCGGGGGGAGTCTGAGCCGCTTTGGCTCGGTGCGAAGGGATCGATCCCATGCGATTCGGGTTCATGCTGGGATAGTAAGATACAGGCCACGCGGAAACGGGGGGGACGTGAGGGCCGTTCTCTCCACCAAGAGGTACGAACTTGTCACTGACCACCATCATGGGCGGAAGAGTGCCATAGTATCCCGGCGGCGGCGGAATAATTGGGACAGGCTGAGCGTTGCACTGGTCTTCCGCCTCCAGACCTGCCGCGCTATCCGGGTTCTGCGAAAGCGGTTTGGCCCAATTGACGCGCAAAAACTGTCCTTTGATCACCAAGTCGTTTCTCAGATGCTCGATCGCCTTCAGGGCCTCCTGGTGCTGGGAATACTCTACGAATGCGCAGTTCTTAGACTCGGCTATCTTGATGCTGACAATCTCGCCAAAAGGGTAAAAATGGTCGTGGAGGTCGGACTTGGTGATGCGGTCCGGCAACACGCCATTGATCCAAAGCGTCGTGATGTCGGGCGGCGCCTCGTAATTCTTCTCTTGCTCCTTCAGCTTTTTCATCATTTTGTTGGCAACCGGGTCGTTCTTGCCATAATACCTGTCCTTGATGTTTTGAGACGCCAGTTCAGGGGACTGATGGTCGGGCTTCTCGTGACGAAACGGACAAGTCGCCCCCTCTGTTGCACGCATTCTTAAGCCAAAAACTACACACCTTGGACCGATTGCGCTTGTAATACGGCTCCTTGTGTGACAAAACCATCTGAACCGCGTTGTTCGCCAATGTGTAGTCAGGAATCAAACCCTGCGCAACGCGCTTCTCGTTAAGGCTAGCCTGATACTCCCGCATCACGTTCGACTGCGGACGCACGGACAGCGCGTTTCCAGCCTCCGTCGCCGGCACCGACAAAATGGAGTCCCGAAACTGCACCGGTACACCTTTGTCGAAATTACAATAAATAAATTAGTACATCACTCTATACACAAAAAGAAGGACTCTTTCCCCTTCGCACCTGTGTCTATGTCTAACAAGCACGTCTGGCATATGTGCTTCATCTTCGAGCACGTCGTGCAAATCTCCGTCTTCTTCAGCCTCCCGTCCGTGCCGGCCTTCCATTTGTACACCGTGAACGGAATGGCGCAAACCTTTTTGAACAAACTGCAGTGAGAAACACCTCATCCAAAAGCGCGCGTCCGTTCGCACCGCGCCGCGCGACCGACGCCGCACCCCTTCCAGACGCGAGCATGCACACGCTACCTTGCACTCCTTGTCGTTGGTCGCCCGAATCTAGAATCCACAAAAAAAAAACATGCACACAAAAAGCGCACACACCCCGTCAGCCTCCAGTCCGCCAAACGCGCCTCCCCACTCCCCTCGTACCATCCGAACATAAGGGTTGTCCCCCAAACACGTCTCGCATAAGATGGGGAAGTCCTTCCTCTCCTTGTACCCATGACTCGCCATTTCCAGAATCCAATGCGCCTCGCGGATCCAGAGAGCAAACGGCGAAACACCTAACCGACCCGCCTGCTATCAAAATGAGACTCAATTCCACGCACTTAACCTTTTCTAATCGTGCCACACCGCCGAAAAAAAAAACTCAAAAAAAAAAAAAACCGCCGCGAAAATCGTACTTTTCTCGACCGGTGTTTGATGTCCATATGGATACGCCAATCCAAAAAAAAATGGACATGCGCCTCTCCGCCATAGAAAGAAAGGTGGACCAATACATGGAACAACTGGGACTAAGCTCTCCTGAATACGAACAAACCTGTATGGCCTGCATCAACGCCGGCCTGAAAAAGTAGGTCTTCCCCTATCCACACACATACGCGCGCACACAAGTTGACATTCTATTCCTAAGGTCCAAACTATTTGTCGCGCCCACCAACTACTACGAACTCTCTCTAGAGCAAAGAAGGTATGCCGTCCACCCAACTCTTGAAACGCACTGGAGATACGCAAAAATCTCTCGTACACATTACACACATAAAAGTTTGTCCACCGTGTACAAGACGCGTAACGCTCTCCAATGACTCCCAGTATCACCGTCCCCTCGCGACCCATTATCAACGCACCTCTCTTTTTCTATCCATCAGGAAACTCCTAAATGCGCCCAGCATCCACCAACTCTGCAAGACGATCGTGGTCGAAAACGTCAAGTACACCCACTGCAGCTACCCAGGTTCACGATTCTATTGCGTCATCATACAGTACACCACCCGCCTGTCCTCGCACAAGCTGTTCAAGTTCATTCGTACCCTCTATCCCGGCATGAACAGAAAAAATTGTCATTTCCAAAGCGCAAAAAAAGAATCGCTGGCGCAAGTCACCGACGCGCAATTTAACGGAGTATGTCCGATCGTAACCAAGCAACCCATCCAGATCATCCTCAGTCAACAAATCCTAGACATCCCACACGACGAAATATGGCTGGGTGGCGGCAATCCGCAACTGAAGCTCTGCCTTTCAATTTCTGAATTCATTCAAAAATCAGAAGTCCTTGTTGCCGATGTAACACTAGACGAACTGTCTTCTTCCACAGACGAAGATTCAAACTCCCTTTGAGCCCTCTATCGGCCTCTCGAACAATAAAGATCCAAGAAGGACGTCTTTATCTGAGCGTGGCTCGCCCCCACAAATCCCCTGAAAAAACTCCCTCACGCCAGTCCACGCCCTTCGAGAAGGACGCGCTCGACCAGCCAAGATCACGACACACACACCCCAAGAGCCCCTCTCAATTCAGAAAACCAGCGCCAACTGAACGCGCCGCAAAAAACGCTCTAAACTGCCAACCAGCAACAGTCATTCAATAGTAAAAAAATATGTAGTGCAAAAAAAATTCTCAAATTCTAAGAAAAAGTTAGTGACAAGCCTACATAGTGTGAATTTCAATAACGTCTTCGTCAGAAAGAACGTGAGCAGCGCTCACTCTTTGAGGATAGTGTTTAACGCTTGTTCCCCAAACCACAGCATATTTGAACCGTTCAACCATATCCTGATGAATAAGCCTGCAGACGTCCGTTACAGTTGCTCCGGACTTCAATACCAACGGACTATTAAGAGATGGCGCCTCGCCCCTTTCTTTTGGTGTACAATCTGATCATTTTTAAATATTGCCAAATGCATTCAACAAAATAAGGTATATTCAGATCCAGCTCGCAAGAAATCGTGACTGTGTGAGGGCGCGAAGCAAACTTCTCAACTTCTCCAAGCGTAATTCGGTCAATTTTGTTGTAAAGCTAAAAGCCGTGTTAGTTTCGCATCGCAGACGATGTATACAAGGAGTATCACCCTCAAAACGCACATAAATGCAGGGAATGTAGACCCTTTTGCCTTCAATGACATCGATGAACTCGTCCACTGTTGCATCGCAGCGAAACAGGACGTCGGCGTTGTAAATTTCTAAACACGCGGTGTTAGAATGCGATGCCACATGTCAACGAAAATACGAAGCAAAATGCGTACTGTATTCATGCAAAACCAGCTTCGCTAGATCATGAGTCATGTGCGTAAGCGGGACAGTGGAATTGATGTTTACCCCGGTTGACTTCTTATTGATTGTAATATCCGGAGGCACGGTATTAGTGCGGATGCCATAAAAGTTGAGCTCGTGCTCGATAATTTTCTTCTGAGCAACTTCACGTGTGGGATCCAGCATGATGATCAATAAATTGGCCGTTCTGGCGATGGAAATCACTTGCCTTCCTTTTCCTTTTCCCTGTGCTGCACCTTCTATAATCCCCGGTGTATCGATGAGCTGAATGCGCGCATCTTTATAGTACAAATTTCCCGGAATAGCTGTCAAAGTTGTAAATTCGGCAGCCGAAGCGGTGCTCTGGGTCCTTGTCAGCCTCGATAACATAGTCGACTTTCCCACAGAAGGAAAGCTAAAAATCGACGCGCACACATCGGGTCAGAGGGGTACATCAAACAGAATGTCAACAAGCATCCATACATAAATCGGATTTACGACCCAATACCCCCCCACACAAGTCCCCGACGAAACGTCTAACCAAGTCTGTGCACTCTGACCTACCCTACAATACAGACACGCGCATCGCCAGACATTTTGACGTGGAACCCTTCCCCTTCCTTTGAGCTTTTACTCGTTGGCTCGAGAAGCTGGCTGCGTAGCCTAGGGCCAAAATTTGTGAGAAAAAAAGGGGCTATTACAGAATTGTCGACGCATGCATAGTTGCTGTGCCGAGAGAACACGCGTACGAAATACGTGTGCGAACAAGCCATGTGTTAGATACGATACTTGGCCAAACGAGCTTTAAGAAGGCCCAAATGATGCTCACTGCCTTTGTGCTTTTGAGTGCGACTCATTTCGAGTTCGATGCTTGCGATGCGCTCTAAAGTACCCATGGCTCCAAAAAGACGTGCAGCAGTTTCGATGTGTCAACCTAACGGAAAAAAAACGAGAGAACGCGAAGACGTTGTGTACTGAGCACCGGGGGAATAGAAATAGAATAGCCAAATCTAAGGACGAAAAAAAAATTAACGAAGAAAATTAGCATAAACGTGGCCAAAATAACGAAAAAAAGAAAAGAAAGTAGCAGGGCCAATTCACTGTTGCCGCCACAGCAAGTGTACTAGTTTTTGAGTAAATTAAGTGGGTATACTCTATGAAGATATAATAAAATAAAGCAAAACGCGTTGATTTTTGCCCTTTTAAGAGACATCGAAAATTATTGACATTTCAAGTTTTTCGCTAATAGCGCAGAATTCTGCTGCTAGCCAAAAGAGCACGTTTCTTTTTATCTAAGGCACTAGTAAGTATGTCAGTCCAGATCCAGTTAGAGGAGATTCAAAAGCATAACCAACCAGACGACCTGTGGATTATTGTTCACGGGCGCGTATATGACGTAACCAAGTTTTCCAACGTACATCCTGGAGGTAAAAAAATTTTGCAGAGGGTTGGAGGAAAAGACGCAACCGTGCAATTTGACCAGTACCATAAGAGAGAAGTGCTTGAAAAATATAAAGGCCTGAGTATAGGAGAAATCGCAGACCCAAGTAAGAAGGAAGCCGCTAAACCCATCGCGCCGCCTCCTGCTCAACCATCAAAAGAACTACTACCACCTTCAAATAAAAGTGAGGAAGAAATCGCTAAACCTATGCCGCCAGAGCGTCTGCCCTCTTCTCTGCCTCCGACTTCGAGAGACGAAGGAAAGGAGGCAATTTCTGCAGAGATGAGAATGAATTTGATTAGTCGCCTAGGCTTGTTTGGGGATATGAACCCTTACGGTGACCCTAATTGGTACCAAGGATGGGCGTCACCCTACTACACAAAGGATCATATTCAATTCCGTGCCATGGTTCGTGAATTCATAGAAAGAGAGATCATGCCAAACTGCCACGAGTGGGATGAAGCGAAGGCCATACCGAAGGAATTGTACGTGAAGTGTGCAAATGCCGGTTGGTTGTCATTAGTTGTGGGCACAAACATGCTGAGAGAAAAAATGCCAAACTTGACACTTCCCAACAACCCTCATCGCAAAGATGTCGACGCATTCTACGAATATATTCTGTTCGACGAACTTGCAAGATGCGGGTCTGGAGGCGTTCTCTGGGCGATTTCCGGAGGCCTTTCAATCGGGCTGCCGCCAGTTATAAACTTTGGCAGCGAAGAGATGAAAAACAGAATAGTCAAACCCTGCTTGATGGGAGAAAAGATTATTTGTCTGGCAATTACGGAACCGAGTGCCGGGAGTGACGTAGCAAACATATCCACCGAAGCCAAGCTAACTCCCGACGGCAAGCATTTCATAGTGAATGGAGAGAAAAAAGTATGTACATTTTTGTGACATTCCATCAAAAACAAACTTTAACTAATTTTCTTTTGTATGCTGCAGTGGATCACCAATGGCGTCTTTGCAGACTATTTCACTGTAGCAGTGAGGACGGGCGGAAAGGGGATGGGCGGGATATCTCTGCTCTTGATTGAAAAAACCATGCCTGGAGTGAGGACAACGCAGATGAAGTGCCAAGGAGTTTGGCCATCCGGTACGACTTATATTATGTTCGAGGATGTCGAAGTCCCCGTCGAAAATTTAATCGGCGAAATGAACCAAGGATTCAAGTACATCATGTACAACTTTAACCACGAGCGCTGGATCATGGCGATCGGCGCAGCTCGATTCGCACGCGTCTGTTACGAAGAATCGCTAAAATACGCACAAAAACGCAAAACATTTGGACGATTTCTAATTGAACACCCAGTGATTCGGTTCAAAATGGGACATATGGTGCGCCAAATCGAAGCTACGCAGGCTTGGCTGGAACAGATCACTTATCAAATGACCAAAATTGACAAGAGACTACAAGACAAACTGCTTGGCGGACCAATCGCACTATGCAAAGCGCAATCCACTCAAACCTTCGAATTTTGCGCAAGAGAAGCATCTCAAATCCTTGGGGGAGTCTCCTATACTAGAGGTGGGCAGGGTGAGAAGGTTGAGCGCCTCTATCGCGAAGTTCGCGCCTACGCAATCCCAGCCGGATCTGAAGAAATCATGATAGACCTCGGAATCCGACAAGCGCTACGAGCAGCGAAATTGTAGGGCGCCAGAACAGATTTCGCCCTTCACCCAAAAAAGTATAAGCCAAATAAAAAAATTCTTTAACTGATGATCTTTTTGTGTAAAAAAAAATCGCACAATTTTAAAGTCCGCGCGACATGCACGATTGTAAGTCCGACTGAAACGCCTTTGCTCTGGCCTTCAGTTTTTGGACGAAAGTGTCTCAAACCGACGCAAATGGCTTAAAATGCCAGTTTGCACCAAAGAACCGTTGAACCACCTCGTAAACTGTTTTACCTTCGACAGAATTTGCCCTTCAGCTGGTTCCAAATAGAAGCAATGCACTCTGAAGTCGTTGAGGTGTTCAAGCACTCACTTTCAGTGCTGTTCGCCGCAACGGACATAAACACTCTCTCAAGAGTGGAATTGTGAATGGCCCAGTCTCGCATCTTCAGCCTTTTTCGCTCCTTCTTCATAAACGAGAAGAACTTAGAAAGCAAGACATCCTTTGTCGGAATTTCGAATGTGTATTGGTTGGCCAATCTGCCGATGAAAACAACTTCCGGAGAGAACGACTGAAGACTTTCAATAACTTCTTCGACATTGTCTAATGTCAAACTCACCTTGATGACGTAATATTGACATCTCGTCCGGATGAGTTCCGGCGCCTGCCCAGTTATTCTCAAACTGCCTTGTACTATGATCCCTATCACGTCGCATAAAACCTCTGCCTCTTTCATCGAGTGAGTCGTCAATAAAATCGCTGATTTTGTCTTGAATATCTTGATCAATTTCCACAACTCGTTTCGACTCGCCGGATCAAGCCCCGTTGTTGGCTCATCCAATAACACCAACTTCGGATATCCTATCAAAGCGCACGCTACTGACAACCTCCTCTTCATTCCTCCAGAGTATTCGCTCACCAACTTGTTCCTGTCCTTTTTCTTCCACAGGTTCACTTTCTGGAGCCAATAACGTATGTTCTCCTTGAGCTGGTCTCCAGAGAGGTTCTTCATCTTACCGTAAAACTCTAAGTGCTCTGGACCCGTCAGCTTGTCGTAGAGGGCGTCATTTTGAGGACACACTCCCAACTCTAAGTGAATTTTCTCGCGATTCTCAAGCAGGTTCTTATTATTGATGCAAATTTTTCCACTCGACGGTCTCAAATAGCCGCAAACCATCGATATCACCGTGCTCTTCCCAGCTCCATTCGGACCCAAAAACCCGTAGCATTCATCCTTCCCAATGCTCATCCACAAATCTCTCACCGCGACCTTCACTGGACGCCTCAGAAAGATCTTGCTTAAGCCGCATATTTCCAGCGTCTTTTCTCCGCGGGCGTCTGCTTCCTCGAACTCTGTCATTTCTGGCTCTGTCTTGTTCTCCATCAGCTTCTCAAGCATCTTCTTCTCACTTTTTGTGCGTCTGGACGGGCGCCATCTCTTCGGCAAGAAAAAAAAATAGTGTTTCTTCAGTCCAGGGCCGATCGGCAACACCTGGTCGAAGTAAAAGGCCAGCACCCCAAACACCACGCATTGTGCTGCGAGATACATACACGTCTTATAAAGATTCATGTCCGTTATGTATTCAGGTCTGTCTATTGACATTCCCTTGAACGGATTCGCGAGTATGATCAAACCTCGAAACAACGTGACCGGCGGTATCATGTTGAGTAAAGCCAAAACAACCGGACTAGTGTACGGATTCATCAACGTTTTTTCAATGAACAGTAAGTTAAACACGCTTACAATTAAGACTACGCAATAGGCGAACGTGGTTGCATTCAAGCTCTTGGTCATCAACGTCGAAAAAAACCACGACAAGGCGATCAGCGTATGTCCCCAGATAAAGAAAACCAAAAAATAGTTGATAGGCCTGCTCTCCTTCCAAAATTCGAAGCCAAAGAGCAACCCAACGACCAAAATAACAACACAGTAAACCACATAGAGACCGTAGAACCATAAATGAGTGGAAAGAAAGTAAACGTATTCTTTGAGCCCCATCATGTGCATGATGTCTCGAAGTCGGAATTCTTTTTCTTCAACGAGCTGCTGCATGAAAGATGCCATCGGTATCAGCATCATGCTAACGTACAGAAGCGGGATACCAGATATAATCACGTTCAAGCTGTTGATCTTTCGCGGCGAAGGGAAGTCCTTGCTGCCAAGGTTCTTCAAATAGGAATTAGGACGGGAGCTGCGAATTGCGCGAAAAAAACCATTCGAAATGAAATTTTCAAATACAGGAATACTGATTTGCGCACCACTGGTGTGGTTGTAAAAAATACTGTAATTCAAAATTCGCTGACTAAGACTCGCATTGACAAATTCATATGCCCATGAGTATCCCCCTTGATACCAGCTGTCTAAAATAGACGATTCCATCGTCTGGCCTTGACTCAAGTGAACAAAATAAGGTATTGCCTGGTAAAGGCTCTCTAGCGCCTTTTGAGAATACGAATTGGTAGACTTGTACTCGGTATCAATTCCAAGCAACTCCTTGGGACTCGTTGAACAATTGCCCAAAATTCCTCTCGGAACACCCCAATTAGACTCCACCCATTTGCGTATTCCATCTGGAATCTCTTCTCCGTCCAGGTCCGGCCCACCATACACCCCAACATCTGGCAGGTTGTGCGAATCGTACAACACTGCACTAGGGAGATAAGACGCCTGTGCTACGTCACCTTCATGTGCGCTATTGATTCAAGAAAGGTAGTTCAATAAGTAAAACCCCGCGATTTGAAATACGAGGGCAACTGCCTGCTGCAGTCGTGCCTGATAAAGCCAGTAAGGACGCTAAAATTCTCACGTCAAAAACGATACCCTTTACTTACTGGATAATATGCGGAGTCAAAAGCGGATGTTCTATCTCCTCGGTATACAAATCTATCGGAGAGCTAGAGATAAATGAATTTACCATGTATTGCGACGCCCCTAACAATATACCCTTATTTACAATAGTTAGCAGACAGAGCGCGTAACACAACTGTACGTGATGTGACACGCGCCGACAGGACGCCCTGAAAACGCCGTACCATAAAGAATGGAAAGGTGACCAAGATCAGATTGGTGACATGCTGTCTTCTCTAGAGCAAACGGCTTAGTCGAGATTCGGAAAGGGACAGAAAGGTTTAGACCGGCCCCGCTCGTTGTCAAACATACTTGAATAGTAAAGCTTTTCTTTAGAAAAGCCTGGAATTGGCAGAAAAAAGAAAACCGACTTCGCTTGAGAGATTCTGGTACGTCATAATTTAAATCCTCTTCGTATGCTTCCATCAGAAACACCAGCAAACGAACCTCTATATTCTCAGGGGCTTAGCAAAGAAAAAAATTTATACAATGGACCTGCAAATCTTAAATAATTTATTTAACTATTTCAGAAAAATCTTGTTTTAACGGCTTTGCGATCGAATTTAAATGTTCGTGAGATTAGCTGGTAGTCAATCTATGCGAATAAAAGCATGGGATGGTTTAAGAAGCGCGTTAATCATGTGGGAATTGTGACGCAAAAAAACCTAATAGAAATGGTAGGTGAAGCCCTTACAACTTGTTGAAATTCAGAGTTGCAACTTAAAGTTGTCTGAAGCACAATTCAGAATGTGGGCTAACTGATTTTACGAATTGTCTGACCGGTTGTTCCTTATTGTCTAGAAAAGGAACTCATTTCGTTTAGCAATTCAAATCTTGTCGCCTGCTATCTTTTTTTCAATAGTATGCAAATATCAAACAGGAACACTGGAATGTGTCAATAAACGCTAACTTTATTTTAGCTGTTTGGACTGTATTGGCTCGATACTTGGAACATCAGTAAGGATCCAGATGTAAGCTACAGTACGTGCACATTTGTTAAAGCAAATTCTGTGTTTTTTTTACTTACGTTTGCACGCGCAGCAAGGAAGGCGTATTCGGTGACTGCAGACAAGATTCCAGCTTGTAGTTATGTCAAGAAGGATGGGACGCGTTGCAGGACGATAGGATACGTCCCACATGGTGACTCTGTAGTTGAGGAAATCATGGAACACGTCAAGGCCATCAGCGGATACTCTGACAAAGACATCATATCGTTCAATTCGGAGACAGATTGCAACGTTTACATGAAATCGAACCCTAACATGGTGCAGGGCGTGTACCATTTTTATTTAGATTACGGCTGTGAAGACAATCGTCTTTATCCAAAAAAGTTAGACAAGCAGAGATGCTACAACACAAAATGGAAAAAGGAGAACTTGGTTGGTCTGAGGTACCTGATTCAGTACAACCAGAGTGCTCCAGGGTATGAGATGCCACGCACGCTCATGTCTGTTCAGATTCCGATGATAAAAGTACTGGAGAAGGCTATATTTCGGGTTTTTGGTGACTACAGTTACGAATTCAAGCTAAAAAAATATCCCCATCCCGCGGTCACGTCAAGTGAAATTTACATAAATTTTGCCGTCTCGTCGGTCTTTGCGCCGATCATGCTGAACCTGATTATTCAGGTCAACGCGTTGGTCAGAGAAAAGCAATTGAAGTCCCGACAAAGCATGGTGCTGATGGGGCTGACGACCAGTTCCTACTGGATTGCATGGATAGGCATGAACGTTCTTCTGAACATCTTGGTTTCCTTCGTTATCATCGGCCTTGGGAAAGCGTTTGGAATCGCAATTTTTGTGCGTAACAGCTTTATAACATACGCTTTGTTAATCTTGTTGTTTTCTATAGCGATCGTTCCGGTTGGGGTTTTATTGTCGGTTTTGAGTCCGAATTTGACGCTCGCTATGTTGTCTGGGTTCTTCATCTTTCTGTTTGGGCTCATATTGCAGTTTTACATTGACCTCATGTACTGGAACACGTCAAATAAGTACATTCAGAATTTTTTTGCGCTGCTCCCGTTTTCGATATTTACCAAGAGCGCGTTGGACCTGTGCTTTGAGGACACTAGTGAATTGAAAACCGGGTTGAAATGGAGCATGATCAACAATCACTCGTACTGGCCGATTGCCAAGACGTACAAGTTTTTGGTGGTTGATTTCTTCATTTACTTGGTGTTGGGAGTTTACTTCGATCATATGGTGTATTTTGGCTACAGCCCGTGGTTTTTTTTGACGAGGAGGTATTGGGGAGGGGGCGAGAAGAGAGGGGAAACGGCGTTGAGCATGGAGGAGTACTCGTTCGGCGAGGATAGGGACGTGTTGAGCGAGGAGAAAATGATTAGAGAGAACCGCTGTCCGGACTTGAAGCGAATGTTGGTGATAAACAACATGTGCAAGACGTTTGAGTCGCGGTTGTTTTGCATAAATGGGAGGAGGTTGTACGCGGTGAAGAATTTGTATTTGAGTGCGAGGGAGGGGGAGGTCCTGTGCTTGTTGGGGCACAATGGAGCGGGGAAAACGACGGTGATTCGGACGTTGATTGGGTTGCACAGGGCGACATCGGGGGATGCATTGGTGTATGGGAACAGTATTAACACGGAGATGAATAGGATTCAGGAAATAATGGGGGTGTGCTATCAGCACGACATATTATGGGAGGATTTGACGGCGAGCGAGCATTTGGAGATATTTGCGAAATTGAAGAACGTGTTTGGTCAGGAGATGAAGAGTCAGGTGGCGGGGATGTTAGAGGACGTGGCGTTGACGGCGGTGGCGAACGTGCCGGTGAAGTATTATTCTGGGGGGATGAGGAGGAGGCTGTCGGTGGCGATTTCGTTGATAGGGGATTCGAAGATAGTGTATTTGGACGAGCCGACGACGGGGATGGATCCGATTTCGCGCCAGCAGGTGTGGAAGTTGATCAACAAGGTGAGGGATAAGAGGATCATATTGTTGACAACGCATTCGATGGAGGAGGCGGAGATTTTGAGCGACCGAATAGCGATAATGAGGAGGGGTCGGTTGGCGACGGCTGGGACAGAGTTGTCGTTGAAGAAGAAGTACGACAACGCCTATATTTTGACGGTGATTTCGCGGAAGGATACGATTGAGAAGACCGAGGACGCGGTGGCGGAGTGGGCGAATATGTGCCGGTCGAAGGCGGAGGGTGGAGAGAAGTGCAAGCGCGACAGCGCTCGATTGCTTAGTCGGAAGGGTGTGATTTTGAGGTACAGGGTGTCGGCGACGTACGAGGACGAGTTGCCGTTGTTGTTTGAGGCGTTGGAGGAGCTGAAGCGTCAGTCGCTGATTACGGACGTGCAGGTGCATATGACGACGTTGGAGAATGTGTTTTTGGACGTGGCTAGAGAGAAGAAGAGGGAGGAGAAGAAGAAGAGCGTACTGCGGACGGGTGGGGTTCGAGAGAAGTTGAGGAGTAACAAGGTGAGGGGGGGGATAGTGGGGTTTGGGGTGTTGTTGGCGGTGTGCTTGTCGATAGTTTTATACGTGGTGCTGCAGAGGAGGGAGGAGAGAGAGAGGTTGGAGGTGGTGCCGATTTTTTACACGAGGGAGTTGGAATATCCGTTGGATAAGGTGCATTTCAGGACATCGGTGATAGCGACGGACGTGAGGTCGAATTCTTGCATACTTTCGTGTAGGGTGGCGGACGTTAGGGTGCAGGTGAGATTGAGGGTTTATTACCTGGCGAATGGGCAGTGGAGGGAGCATGTGTACAAGAGTCCCGTGAGCATGGACAGGTACGGGACGATGATGGTTTTTTTGAACGATTTGGCGGAGGGGACGCCGTACCGGGCGTTTGTGGTGAGGGAGGGGCCGACGGTTGGGAGGAGTGAGGTGACGAGGTTCAGGACGGCGCCGGGGTGGATGCGGGAAAAGAAGGTGGTTCAGTTTGGAGCGACGAGTGGGTTCGGAACGAGCAACGAGAGGTGGGATTCGATGCGCAGTGAAGGGAGGGAGTTGGACTTTTTCTTGCTGGCGGGGGATTTGATTTACGGGGAGTACGACAAGACGGAGGAGGAGTTTTATGCGAGGTGGGGAGAGACGTTGGGGAAGGAGTCGTTTAGGTCGATGAGTAGTGGGACGGGTTGTTGGGCGACGTGGAACGATCAGGAGTTTAGGTCGGACTGGGAGAGGCCGTTGGGGTCGGTGGAGTTGGAGAACGAGTTGGCGGAGTCGAGGAGGGCGATGGTGAGGAGTTTACCGTACGTGCTGGGGCCTGGGTTGGGGTTTGGGGAGCAGAGTTCGGACTTGTATAGGAGTTTTTCGTACGGTCGCGTGGCGGAAGTGTTTATACTGGATTTATGGTTCGAGAGGGTGGCGAAGGAGTTGATTATAAGCAGGAGGCAGATGAATTGGTTGAAGGAGGGGTTGTTGAGGTCGGCGGCGAGGTTCAAGGTGATAGTTGGGGGGGTGCCGATTACGGACTTTCATTTGTTGAACGTGGAGGTGAATTCGTGGAACCGGTTTCCCGGACAGAGGAAGGAGTTGTTAGAGTGGATAGAGGGGAATCGAATAGGGGGGGTGTTGTTTGTGTCGGGGGGTCTACAGTTTGGAGCGTTGGCGAGGGTGGTGGTGGACGAGGAGATGAAGGAGAAGCAGGTGAAGATAATGGAGGCGATAGTGGGTCCGGTGGGTGCTTATCTTAATCCGGAATTTGCGTTTAATCCGTGGCTTAAGTTTTTGAGCAAGGATTTTGAAGGGTTCGTGAGCACGTGGTCGACGACGTACTTTGAGTTGGATTTTGAGTCTGGGACGATTACGGTGGATTATGTGGATGATCGCAAGAGGTCATTGTTGAAAAAGGTGGTGAGTATGTATGGAGAGAGTTGAGGGAAAAAAGTATATTTTTTCGAGGCGTTTTTTTTGTTTTATTTATAGGTGGGGTTGACTTGGGGAGAGAGTCGCCGAGGGGTAGAAGATGGAGAAGATGGCGGAAGAAGGAGAGTCAGGAGAGATCGAGGATGAGTCGGACGGAGACAGTGGGTTGGAATCGATGGGGGTGGTGGGTGGTCGTAAGCGGCGGCGCAAGATAGATGCCGAATTGAAGCATTACTTGGGTCTTCGCAAGTACTGGGGTCAGAGGTTTCGGATTTTTTCGAGGTTTAACGAAGGGGTGAAGTTGGACGCAGAGAGTTGGTACAGCGTGACGCCTGAGTTGGTTGCGATTCACATTGCGAGGCGGATGAATGAGGCGCTTTCGAACGGAAGGGCGACAGAAGGGGAGGGGTCGCCCGACGGGTACAGGCCGACGATTATATTGGATGGTTTTTGCGGTGCGGGGGGCAATTTGATACAGTTTTCTCTGCACTCACACGCGAGCAGTTTGGTGATTGGGATAGACATTAGACCTGAGAAGGTGCAGATGGCTCGGCACAACGCCGAGGTGTATGGTGCGGATGGCAAGGTGGAGTTTATAATTGGGGACTACCTTCGAATAGCGCCGCGCTTGCGGGCGGTGAACGCGGTGTTTTTGTCTCCGCCCTGGGGGGGTCCGAGTTACAAGTTGAAGAAGCGGTTTTGCTTGGACCAGATAGTTCCGGCGGGGGGTGCGGAATTGATTCGTTGCGCGCAGAGGGCGTCCGAGAACATTGCGTTTTACCTGCCGAGGAACATTGCGGTGGGCGACGTGATAGATTGTTCTCGAGTGGGCCATCCGGTGGAGATCGAGCGGAACATACTGAACGGGAAGCTGAAGTCGATGGTGGCCTATTACGGGAGGCTAGTGAAGCTGGGTGGGAGCCCGGTCAGCATCGTGAGGCGGGGCGGGGCATCTCGAGCGAGGCTGAGTGATGGTGAATGACGCTTTCGGAGGTGCTTCGAGAATAAAAACGCAGAGAAATTTGAGCCGGTGAAAGGGGGTTTTATTAGACGCGAACGTGGATGGAAGAGGCGCTCACGTGGGGGGAGCGGAGCAGACGCACGGGCGCCTGGTGTCGTTGGAGGAAGAGGTGAGATTTAGTACGGTGCTGACGAGCGCGTCCAGATCGTGGAGTTGCTGCTCGAGTCGGAGGAAGTGCTGTTGATAAGTTAGGTCCGAGCTTGAAGAGCGGGCGCAGCAGAAGTTGTAGAGCAGGTAGATTGAGACGAGAATGGAGAGGAAAAAGAGGACAATGTAGACGCAGGGCAAGGAGACGATAGCGTGGAGGAAGTGGCCGGAATTGAAGGACTTGCTGTTGCGTCGGTGTCTGGGCTTTTTTTTGATGGAGGGTAGTTCAGGAGAGAGTGGGACGAGGCGATTGGGCAAAATTTCGTGGCTTTTGAAGACTTGTGGTTGCTGTTCGGTGAAGGATCTGAACGTTTTCTCGATGAGTTTTTTGACAGTTTCCCAGGAGTTGGAGGAGCCTTCGATGGATTTACTTTTGATGGTGTTTTTGAGTCCCCAGACGTTTTTCTTCCACTGAATACCCATAGAGAGTTCCAGGTGGGTGATGGATGTTTCATGGCTAATTTTGGAGGTCATCTGCCACCTTTCGCATACGACGAACGCGTTTCCGACAGGAATGTTGTTGGTTACGTTGAAGGTTTCTACGACCAGCGATCCGTTCTGCCAGTTCATGTAGTGTTGGCACTCCACTTCCGCGTTTTTTTCGCCCAGCGGAGTCGACAGGATGACTTTGTATTTCAGCGTTCGCATGAGGCAGCAATGTGGGTCCGAAGGTTTCCAATCGCCGAGTTCCAGGTTGGCGAAGTTCATTTGATCGGCGTGTTCGATCCAGAAATCCCTTGACATCCACATTTTTTCGAAGAACGCTGTCAGTGGGATGTCTTCGTAGTCTATGCTTGCCAAGTTGTTTTTGTAATCTTTGGTGGATCCCGACATATGAGAGCACGATGCGTTTTCCGGCACGCCTAGCGTTTCGGCAGTTATGGCGTCTATCCTGTTTTCTTCTACGAGAGGTTCTATGGCGTCAACGCCCAAATAGGTGTCGTCAGTGCCTTTGCCTTTCTTGCAAATATTTCTATCATTTTCTCTTTTTTCGATCCTGTCCGTCTGCTCAGTTTCCTTGCTGTCTTCAACTGCCCTCTGCTCGTCCAGCAACGCGTCCTCCGCCTCGCAGAGTGCGCCCGGCTCTTTCTCTCCAGACAGGTGGTCTCCGACCTTCTCTGAACCGCCCGCGTCGCCCATCAGCACCTGGATCATGGCGTTGTCCTTGTTTTCGAACAGCAGACACGCGCCCTGTTTATCGCTGTGCACCACCCGGTACTGCCTGTCGCCAGTGCGTCTATCAACGTAGCTGGACCACGTGCTTGATATCAGCTTGAAGGCCTGGTCTCGAAACACGAACGAGGCGAAGTAGTACTTGTTCTCGTAGGTCACCACCTCGATAGCATTAGGAATCAAAAGCACTGTGTTCTTTTTGTACACGCCGATTATTTCGTCGAACGAGATTAGCTTCTAAGGCCGCTCACATCGCCGCGTGTCAGCACCACATGCATTAAGCCACACGTATTGCCAAACGCAGAACCGTCAGAACCGTCTGCTTTATCGTATCTTTTTGTACGTTTTGGCGTCTGGGCGCAAACATTTCGACTGCACTCCCTTCATACGTACGGTAGTTTTTCGACCCAATATGTACGAATAAAAGGCGATGCTCGCGTCTGAAATGTACAGCCTCCCGTGCTGTATCAGTGATCTGACGATGTACGCGCACGAATAATCTCAGTTTGTCAAAAAATGATGATGTCAGCCATACGTTGCGAGAGGCACTGCGAGCGCGTCCCCTGGCCGCACACCATTCGCTACATACCGTCCAACAGCACGTCATTCTGCCGCTGAAACAGAGATTTAAATTCTTTGTCCTTCCTGTGCTTTGGGACAACACTTCGCAATGAATGCTTCACGCTCGGCGTATCAGCTAGCGACTCCGTCTTGTACATCAGTCTTTCACTTGGGCTTTACTAGACCCAAGGAAGGCATGCACGTGTGATTAACGCGAGTAATAGTTGTCAGACTAGATATCTACTCCAGTAAGCACAAAACAAACGCCAAACACCATGCAACACAAAAAAAAAAACCTCATTCAACAGATTTTAAATTTGGCTAGACCGTGCTGCCCCTTCGTCTAGAAAAAGACACACAGAACTCCATCTTCCGTCGCGACGGACCGATTCGTGCCACTGATTCCCCGCTGTCAAACCGATGACCCATGCCACTACCTGTCATAGAAGCAGCCATTACCTTAAAAAGTAAAGCCACTTGACGCGCGAATAAATGGTGACTGAGCCCCTTTGAGCGGTCTTTGTGCTTATATTTTGTGCTCTGACCGTGAGCAAGAGAATTTCCCGAATTTTTGTCGAAGACGACTGCGTTTCTCCGTTTTCTAAGAAAAATTGTGTACCAAAAAAAGCATTTCTTTTATGCGAGATTTGCTCTTTGGATGCTTCCTTGCCCTGAAAGGGCCTTCCAGGTGCAAGACGCCAGCTTTTGCTCTGGGCCCCGGACGTCCCGTTCGAAAAGCTTTCTCTACCAAATTCTGCCTCGGTGACTCTTCCGTTGGTCGGGGGCTGGGCCTCCAAGCGCGACCTCCCGTGCCGTCTATCCCCTGTCAAGATGCGAAGATCTGGCTAGAGAATGCTACTCGACATGCCAGTCGACTTCTTCAAACCTGCTTTAAATGTGGCCCTCTATCAACCGACACCATACAAAACCGTACACTACTCATTTACGACTTGCGCTGTCCACTTGCCCAACTTCTCTCCAGCGCCTACGGCTCTGCATTAGTTGGACAGAGTCTGTTTCTGAACTTCGACCATCTCGACCCGCCGGCTATTATAGAAGCAATCGGACAACTCTCCGCGGGCGACATGGTCATTCTCGTACAGAGCGACGCTTTTTACCTGAATGAATATCGACTCCGTCTTGAGCTGTTCAAGAAAGGAATCAAGAACCTCGAACACGCCCATCTCAACATGATCCCGATCGAACAAATGCAGACCTACATCGATTCACTCTCTTTCGTCCCTACTCCAGCTGTCAAGCGAATGGCGTTGGACATCAAATCGCGTATAGACAGTGCTAAACGTATCGTCGTCAGGTCGAAAAACGGCGTCGAATGCGTTTACCAAGGCCCCATGGAGCCTTCTCTCCTCAACATTGGCGACTACCATAACATGAAAAACACAGGCGGCACCTTTCCTATAGGAGAAGTCTTTTCTGAACCCCAAAATTTAGAAAACGTCAACGGCGAACTGATGGTCTTCGCCTATCCAGACACCAACTACGTCGTCAACCACCTCCAACACCCATTCAAGATAAGAATAGAAAACGGACGCCTCGTTTGGACAGATCCAGACGCTCCCGCCTCGTTCCTAGCTATATTAGATGCCATCAAGCAAGACGGCGGGAGAAACGACAAGCAATCCATCCTAGCCAGAGAGTTCGGTGTCGGACTCAACAGAGCCATCGGAAGGCACTCACCTCTCCGGAATGTAACTGCGTTTGAAAGGCAAGCCGGGTATCATATCAGTCTAGGCGACAAGCATACTGTGTACAAAAAACCTGGCGTGTCCACCAAAAAGGCCCGTTACCATATAGATGTCTTTATTGACTTGAAAGAAATAGATATCGACGGATTTTTAATATTCAAGGACGGTTGCCTCAACTATCCCGCCGATTGATCTTCACTAAATGATGTCTCTCGACAGGCTTGTCAATCGTTCTAACGGCCACCATAGGGATGACAAGTTTTTTTTTCAAAGCGCGCTTTTTAAACACTTTGACAGCAGCGTATTTTATTTCCCTCTGGCCCCGTGCCCGGACTATTGTTTATCCGCAATTGGGTTGGCATGAATGGTCACACTCAAGAGACGAATAGACTGCAGTGGCCTGTCTTTTGCTCCGGTGGGAACTTTCTCCATCTTTTTCAACGTGTCATCTTTGCCTGCGATGACCTTCCCAAATAGTGTGAATCTTGAATTTAAATGCTCGGCCGCTGCGTACGTAATAAAAAATTGCGATCCGTTTGTGTTGGGCCCTTTGTTGGCCATGCTCACTAAAAACGCGTGTCAATTTGCGGTACAATGCCTCTCTTACTTTCTTCTCCCTCAAAAAAAAAATCTCGTACACATTCCGCGATCACTATGTGTAAGTGAATCGTTAAATTCATCGTTGAACGGTTTTCCATAGATAGATTTACCACCTTTTCCGGTTCCGGTGGGGTCTCCGCCTTTTATACACACACAAAGATGCGTTAGTTTTTTTTTTTTCCATCTTGAGCCGTCACAAGGGCTCTACCTTGTATCATGAACCCAGGGATGCTCCTATGGAATTCTGTGTTGTCATAGTACCCGCTTGCGCAGAGAGCCAAAAAGTTCTTTATAAAAACTTGTCAGAAGGGCTGGAAGCGACGCCGTGGTCTGGTGGGTCTTGGAGAGCATACGTATGCAGCGATAGGTGTGTCTTCACAGAACAGTTCGATTTTGAGGTCACCAAAATTAGTGTGTAGAGTTAAGGACTGGTGCGGGAAGTTAGGCGTTAGCCGCGGGATATGGACAAGAATCGATTTTCCAGCCACACGCATACCATTCGTTGTAGATGAGAAGACAAAATGACGTCAGATAAGTTGTGAGTTTATTTTTTTTTTTTGGAACTGAACATGCTACTTTGGTTTTGATGTATGGTCAAATGTGGTCTGGACACATATGATAGAAAAATACGTTTTGTGCGCGGAGAATCATGGGCGAGCTACGAAATTTTTCAATAGTTCAGAGGCGAGGCTTTGGCATGATCCAAGATTTGAGTTGAGAGTAATTTTAGAAAGGAGGTGTTGTGTTCTTACGACACGTTTTATATCTGTAAACAGCTGGTCGATTGCGTTGGTCATTAGTGATCCGAGTAATTGGAGCCCGCTCATGATGAGCGCTGGGTTGTCTAGATCGATCAGAGAGCATGAATGGTCAAAAAGTGGAATGGCCCAGTTTGACATTAATTCTTGAGACTCTCCCAAAGTCATGTTTGCAAATGCAGCGATGTTCGCAATTATTGCGATTTTGTAGGTATTTTCTTGGATTTGAGATGCTTCATGAACAAAAGCCGAGAAGATGGTATTGGCGAGTGACAAGTGATTTTTTTTTCCTTTTGACAGCACTGCGCAGCGTTTGATAGTTTGAGCGAGCCAGGACAGATGAGAAGGTTCTTTGGCGAGGAAGATTTTGTCTAGACAATTTTGAAGGAGGTTGTCTTGAGAAGAGTTTGGTGGCTGAGGTGTTGTGGCCATCATTTGTGCCATAAGCTCTGAGCACCCTTGTTTGAGTGTTTGTAGTTTTTGGTCTGTTTGTTTGGTTTCTGGGATAAGAAAAATCGAAAAAACGATTTGGGCGATTTCTTGAAGCCAATTTTGATCGATGTCACACTTGCAATGAATGAGAGCACAGAAATAATATATTGACGCGCTTGCTCGAGTCCAAGTTAGAGAGTCTGATTCCGAGCTTCTACCTGTGTATTGGAGCATTTCTTTAAGTGGATTCAAAACCAGTGGGATTGTGTCAGATGGAGAAAACCGAGTCAACAATTCGCACGAAACTTGCCGAATTTGGTTATACTCTAGAGGTCCATGGATACTTTCTGCCAAGACACGCGCCAAATTTTTCCCCAGGTCCGATTCTAGGACGCTTGAATGGCTTTCCTGGAGTTGAACGAATTGGCAGTCGAGCGTCTTGAACATGAGATAGGGTGCGAGTCGATCTATCAGAGATTTTTGGACGCGTTCAGGAGAAGATTCGTCAAGTTCTTTGAAATCTTGTATGGTCAATTTTTGAGATTCTATTTTTTGCAGAACGATTTCGAAACATGTAGAGAGAAAACGGGAAAAGATGCAGGAGAGTGCAGAAAAAAAGCGGACATACAAGACGTCATCAGCATGTTGGAAGTAACGAGAAGACATCTCGAATATTAGTTTTTCCCATTGATCAGTTGCTGTGGAGTCACAAAAGGAATGTTGTTGGCTCCAAGTACTCAGCAGTTCAAAAAAGTGGTCTACTTTATTTTCTTTGACAGAGATCAAGTCTGTTGCGGTTTGTTCAAGGACCAGGTCTAGAAAATAAAGAATCATGCTTGGGCCCTTTTTCGAATGGGAAAATACGGGAAAAAAAGTGGCAATGGCGTCACCTTCTTTGTCAAGGAGGCGATCCAATTTCAAGCTTAAAATATCTTTCAACTCTCGATCTTCAATCCAGTTGAGCAGTTCGCATGTTTCTTCGTTTAGGCCGCTATTCGCTACGATTGACATGACCATTTGAACACATGATGTTTTCAGAGAGGCATTGACATTATCGTTTAATATGTATTGGAAAATGGCCAAACTGTTGATTTTTTGCTCTGAGAGTAACATGCTACGCAGTTTTTCTAGCAATGACGTTTCTTCATTTGCATATATATCGATCACGGTAGAAATGGTTTCTTTTGATATTGGGGCATTGTTTTCCAAGAATGTCATCCAACTTTCTTTTGTAAAGTCAAGCAGTTTATCAGAGGCGATAGCTTTGATGTTTTTCCAAAGCACGTTCCCGATTTCGAATATGAGCTTCTCTTTTGTAAACAAGGATGCGCTGGCTATTTTATGCAATTCGATCACATAAGCAGTGATTAGTTTTGAACTCAAGTTGGGCGCCAATTTTCCTACTAAGGCGCAGAGCTGAAATAGCTGAACAAACGTTTCAAGAAGTTCCATACGCGTTGCGTTTCGCTGGTTGCGTAGGAGCCGATCATGCAGAAATTTGACGTGTTGTTGGACTCTTTCCTCGATGTCTTCTTTTTCACTCAGCGTTTGGATCATCGAGACAGAGAGTCGAGCTAATATTTTCAGAGCTTCTCGATCTGGTTTTTCCCCTAATTCATTCTGAACGCATAATAGGTTCCGATTTAATATCTGTCTTAACTTGTCTATCAGCATCCCATACATAGGTCTTGGGCCAACAAACCATCCGTGCATCAGCTCCAGTAAGCCTTCAAGTTCTTGTTGCATGTCACTCGCCTCACTATCAGGAATGCACTCCAACAGGCGACTGTACAGAAGAAGGAAACAATCTGCCGCGGTGACGCCGAGTAGCGTCGGTCCTGACGGACGACGGACGGTCCCTTCGCTGTTCAAATTCTGAACCAGCCTTAACAACACTGGAAGCAGTTTTTTTGACAAACAAAATATTCTGGACAAATACTCCGATGAAAAGCTTGAATTCGGTTCGTCCAAAACTTCTATCAACTTTTTTTTCTTTGGCGCCATTTCGACCTGGAGATGGGCAGTATCTAGCAAATAAACCAGCATCCGACAGATTCCAAGCTGTGCATGTTTTTCCGACCTCTGCAGCGACTCGCAAATCAACGTTGTAACCTCTTCACAATTTTTTTGAAGCAAAAAATCCACCGCGTAAAAAAGTTTCAACTTCACCTTTTCATTTTTGACTCTGGCCGCCTGGAGAAATCCTTGTTACATTCACATGATCAACTAGCGCGAACTCGCGAAGAAGGAACGTACCTGATCCACGATCTTGCTGACAAAAATTGAGGATTCTGCGGGTCTATCTATTATGCAATTCCTGAGTGATTTCAAGGCAAAAAGAAAGTTGTCTAAAGACAAAGGATTTAGTTAAATCCAAAATTGTACCAAAAACCTGAAGATAACTCCTACCATTCTTTGTCAGCTGAACCTTGTCAGCCTGATTCAGAGTATTCAAGTCCACCGTTTCGTCGGATAAAACAGCCAATAGTGCTTGTTCAGGGGGTAAGGTCGATACTTTGGAAACAGTTTCTGACAATAGCGGCTCCTCGGGAGAAGAACTAAGCTTTATAGAAAGACCACCACCCAGGCGACTCCGAGACAACATGTCGCAAATTTTTCTAGGTACCCCCCGCTCAAGGTAGCGGCCGTATCCTAAACGAATCAACTAAGGAATGTAAATACAATAAAAAAGAGTGGTAATGTACCACTATCCAGCCTCGATTAAAGGGGAGATGGTGCGTTTAGGACAGCGAATACCATTCACCGTATCGCCCAGGTCAGTCCAACGAAGGGTGCGAGCAAGAGAATAATAAAAGTGTCAAACGAGAAAAAAGAATTTTCTTGACCAATTGAGAATTCAAAGGGGCTCCCAATTTCTATCGACAATCCGACCATCCTCGTCTGATGCATATTAAGAAGAAGCACACCTCTCTAAATTTGAAATGTGAAAAAGATGATTTTCGAAGGCAGAGCTCTATGAATAGCGTAGTGATTACAGACGGGACTGCGACCCCCTATTAAAATACGTTGGGCTTTTAGGACGCTGTAGTCTGTAGCGTGTGGTTTAGAGCAACAAAACGTAAATTTTATATCTCTTTGAGTGGGTACCGCCCTCAACTCGGAGTCTACGGCTAGCTTCGCTCGGTCGCGTTTCAGATGGCATGTATTTTGAATAGAGAGCCAAAGACAGTAAAAAAATTCACCCTCTTTTAGAGACCAAGCCCCCTAAGCCTCCTCTTCGAGTGCCCTCGACCAAGAAGACAAAATTTTATTTAGAGCTGATAGGGTGAAAAAGGGTGGTAGGTCAGAGACAGAAAATGGCTCTGAGTTCACTAAGACGCGATTTGAATCCACGGTTGAAGCCCGACGGTAATCTATTTGTACAAAGTTTGTAATGATGTAAATTTGAACCTTTTTTTTGCACAATATCTTTTTTGTGGGCTCATCCGCAAGCCACAAATAGAGTATACCATTCTAATGAAGTTGTTATATTGCTGCTACTTGAAATGCAACCGCAGGATATCTTTGACTTTGAAGGTACACGTTTGTACCCTTTTGTCGTTTTGTGTGAAAACGACTAACGTTTATTGTTACTACATAGCTTTGAGTCTGGCTGAAAAAATCAGTTACATACAGAACAATCCCGCGACCAAAGACTTAACAACGCTAGCTGGTTCGTTGTGAACTTGGGTTGACATTCATCTTTTTTTTTTTGCTTACAAGTCTTGTAGCAAAGAGTTCTAGAAGAGTTATAAATTACCTCAAAAAATGTACCAGTCAAATTTCATCTCAGTCAGAGCGCCAAAGATGTGTAACGTACATGTCGCTGTTGGATCGGCTCATCGTAGCGTTGACCAGCTTTCCTTGCACCTTGAACAATCAAGATGAAAACAGATCAGCGAGCGCAGCCATTCAGACTTTGTTGTCCCATTTGAATCCGAACTTGGTACCGCATGAATGGAACGGATACTTTGCAGAAAGACTATTGTCAAGCGTGGAAGATCACTTGAGCAGTCTGAATGAATACCAATCCAAAAATTCTCTAAATCAAGCGTCATGTATGGACGGATCTGTCTTTGCGTTTTTACCTTTTTTCTTCAACAATCTGAACAAGACAACTCGCCTCTTTACGAGAAATGAAAACGCTGAACTTTTAAATGTCAAGAAATCAAGAAATAGACTGATAACCAGACTTACCAACTGCTACTTTTGGACAGTTTATTGGGCCGCAGAGCTTTTGTCGCAAATTCGACAAATCGACTTTTCTGTTTCGGAACTAAGAGCCATTTGTCTGGCTGTCAACTCTAAAATTTTGATCGTTACAACGCCGTTGAAACAAATTCCCAGCATTGTGTCTGAATACGTGTCACTCGCCAAGCATCCCAATTGCAGCACCGATTTGGTCATGATAGGCATATTAGACTTATTCAACCAACTCAATGTACAAGTCGAAGCAGCTAAACAGCAAGAAAACCTTCCCATCGACTCAGAAGAAGAGTTGAAGGAAACAGAAAATCTGGTACAACTTACTCTCGACCAGGCATTCTCAAAGCACGCGAAACTGTTGTTCGAGACGATTAAATTTGCGAGCTCGGTGCCGTTGGAATCGATTGGAATATTTACAATTGGTGTTCTGTTGATGGTCATCAGGGATGGCCACATGGACAGCTATAAAAAATTAGTTGAGCAGGCCGTCGACGTCTTGACAAAGTGGCTATTTTGTCAGTTTGTTGAAATCATTCATGACCATTGCACTCCAGAGAAACGTGAATTAACACCGCCGTTTAAAAGAAAAGTCGAACAAATAGTTCACAAAGTCGAAACCGGCTGGGAACTTTGCGTTTCTGGTTTGATTCAACTGACCTTCAAATTTATGATAAAAATTTCCAATGACCGCTACGTTGCTCGTCTTCGTACAACTTGCAAATTGCCGGCGTACATTTTATCGCGAATATTCAATTCGCATCCGCATACAAGAAGCTCGATCATAGATGAAATATTTCGAAACGTGACAAGCAAGACAGAACTTTCTGTCTTCCACGCACTTGTTCTACATCAAATCGTCAGCACCAACCTACGAGAAGTTCTAGCGTATATGCCAAAAATTACTGAAAACTTGTATGCCTTGCCTTTTCTCTCACCATCCGTGTCTGGAAAGCTCGTTCGAGCCTTGGATCCAGTGATTAGGCTTCACCCAGGCTTTCGAGACCAGCTTTTAGTTATTTTTCGCAAAGGCACCTTCTCTCGCGACGTCTCTTACCGGACGGTTTCAGTCGTCGGTATCTTGGAGCTTTTGAGAAATGTCGTCAGAATATTGTGCGTCAAGAGGGTTATGCTACCTGCCCAAGCGGAAAGTCTCGGACTTGAAATGATCGCATTTCTCAAAAGATGTCTCACACAGCAATGTGGCATCCGAGCCGTCTTGTACCGAGATTTAAGTTTGGTTTTTTGCAAAACACTTAAATTTGAGCAAAGTTATGCGCCAAAAGACCAATCTATCGACAGCAAAGACGAGGCTATTAGTCGCGCTCTGGGTTCGATTCAAGACGCAGCGCTTGAGCTCTTGTCTGCACAAATGTGGGACTACATCCACGAGTCTCACGAAAAATCTTACCTGGAGTTAAATCGCTGCTTCAAAAACCAAACCATTTTCACAGCTGCTCAAAAAACGTCAATTCATAACAGCTGCTTCGATCCGTCCAGGCCGACGCTAGTCGAACCATACCATCTGCTAATTCATGCTGCAAACCATTGTATTCTGAACAGCTATACAACGAAGAGGTCAGATCACCAAGCGCTGTGTCTCCTACTCGACCCCATGAACCAAATAGTTAAAGCGTGCGTAGAAAACGACTTGGAAGAATTCGAGCTAAGCGCAGAAGATAATACTTGGACTGACGGTGCTGCAAGTATGCTATTAGGGGTTTACGAGATGTGCATTGAATATCTGATCATCAGTAATCAAAGGCAACACGAAATACCTGTTTCTGATCAAAGTAGACAAGAAATCATTTCGAGATATGAAAAAATTTTACAAATTTTTGATAGACATGCCGCTTTGTATGCAATAATAACTGATAGACGACATTACTTAAAGACGGCTAAATCAGAGAACAATAAGGCTTCTTGTCGGCTAAAAGGCGAAAAAGAGGTGCAATGCTCAAATATTGATAGTTCGAGCGAAAAGAAAAAAACTGTTGTACCGTCCGCTTTTTCATCGAGCAAAAAACACGAAATTAACATAGAACCGACATTTTCGAGGAAATGCATTGCTGACCTAATGCTTCTGATTTGCACTTCTAGCATCCTTGACATACCTGAACCAGACGAACAGATCAAGGAGCTGCATTTCCAGATTAGTAGTCGTCCGTACGTGCACCAATACGTATTGACTGCCGTACTGTCTCAATTGAACTTATGTACAAAAGGTGAAAAGAGCGCGTCTAGGGTCGCTGCTACCTCTACAAGAGATGAAGATGAAGCCAGCGTCCTTGAAGCTTCTAAAAAATTTTCTCAAAACGTCTCCCATGATGACTTTGTACGGTTGGTATGTGGACCTCTGTTTTACCAGCTGGTATCGAGTAGGATCATGACGGATTCCGGAAATGATGAGAAAAATTCAAGGAAGGCAATGGCCAGAAAGCGTACTGCCAGGTTGGCGGCAGAATGCTATGTGAAGATTCTAGAGTATGTGCAAGAGGGCAATTACTTTGTGCAGCAGGAAGCAATTGAAATGATACCACTGAGTGTTGCTCTGCTAAGTGATCGTTTCCCGCTCGCTGGAGAAATAATTGACACAACTGACGAAAGAGCCAGAGTGTCGAAGTTCGTTACTTTTGTGCATAACCAGATGACATTAGAAAGTACAAACTGCTCTCGCCAGTGGTCCGTTTTAAATGGCTACTTGTCTATTTTCTCTGTGTTCTTGCCAATCTTAGAAACTTCGAAATGCTTCCTGTTATACGAGTGGCTGGTTAAGTGGCTGTCGAGCGAGGTGTTTGAGGCAAAAGGTTTTTTTTTTTTGAGCGAGTTGATCCGCCTAATTTGGAAGGTGCTCGAGCGCTGCGATTTAGACCGTGGCGTTGAATTCTTGAGCGAGTTGGCAGTCGATTTGTTTTGTGTGTGTGAATGCAACACCGTGTACGAGCTCAATGATTGCCAGCAGGCAGAAGACAGAGTTTTGGAGAATAGGATGAAAGGTGTATCTAAATATGCGGGAGTGACGAAGATGTCTGCGCCTACGGTTGCGAACGCGCTAATTCAGATCCTTCATTCTAGATGGACAATGTACCGAGGGGCATATCGAAATTTATTCGATCAAGAAATGGAGGAATGTGTCAATGTCACAAGTAGTGGTGATATGGCATTGGCTGGCGAGAGTGAGGTAGCGCCTGAGGAAAATGGCTGCGGATTGGCTTCAGATAAAAAAATGTACCACGTTGTCAAAACTATAGGCGTTATGTCAAGACTGGCATCTGTAAAACTACCGAGTGGATCATGCGTGCCGCTGGCGAAGTTGATTGAACTGGCGTTCAAGGTGATACACGAATGGCTGAGTTACTTGGCCAGAAGCAGGCAGACAAAACCAGCAACAGCGCAGTTAGAGAGTTTGATTGACGCGCTGTTTTTTTTGTTTGATCGTTTAAACAATTTTATTTTATATTGGACACAAGGAGGCGCCAGTTCTGCATGGAGCGAAGAGGACGAAGATAGCGCATGCAGAGATTCAGCGGATCGTCTAGTCGGACAGTCAGCTACTGACATAGAGAAGCAACGTGCGAAGGTCTTTCAGAACAAGAAGCGTGCGAACAAGTATGCACCACAATTGGTTTATTGGATGGAAAAGCTGCATGCTGAAGATCTGATCGAGCTGATTGCTCGAATCGGAAAATCGAGATGGCCAGAAAGGTGTCAACGATTTATCAATAGAGATTGGTGTTTTGTAGGAACTGGATGTAAAAAAAAGAAATAAAGAGAATTTTGTATAATTTTGTAAAAATGATGTGACAATTTTGTGCACGAAGGAAAGCAGACTGAAACTCGCACTATCCAGTGTCTTGATCCTCATAAAGTATCAAAGACATGTTTTGAGTAGGTGTGTATGTTGAATTTCACATAAGAGATGATAAATAATAATTCAAAGCCAGGAACAATAAAAACATATAATTAGATGTAAGCCGGTTAAATGATAAAAATGATATACTTTTTTTTGGAGTGAACCGCATGTGTGTAAAAAATAGAAAAACTACATTTAAAAATAACGGCTTGTTTCTAACTAGACGTTAAATGGCACATTTTTTTATAAAATAATTTTTGTTCAGAGGTTTATGATACAAGGTTTTAAAACAGCCAGTAGATATCATATACGTAGCATATATTGGGATATTTTTTTTAGCTAAAATTAAGGCTATTTGACAGTTTAGTAGCAAACTCGTAATCGCTAGGAAAAAAAAAAGCCAACTTTTTTGTTTTTTATTTTTTTGTGCTTCATACTATAATCATTTTTTTCTGTCTCGTGCAAGTTAAAGATGTCTGGTCGCGGTAAAGGAGGCAAAGGATTAGGAAAAGGAGGAGCTAAGAGGCATCGCAAAGTGATCCGTGATTCTATAGCCGGTATCACGAAACCTGCTATTCGTCGTCTAGCCCGTCGTGGTGGTGTTAAGCGCATATCTGGTTTGATCTATGAAGAAACAAGGTCGGTTCTTAAGACATTTTTGGAAAATGTTGTTCGAGATGCTGTCACTTATACAGAGCATGCAAGAAGGAAGACAGTTACGGCGATGGATGTTGTCTATGCACTCAAGCGTCAAGGTCGCACTCTCTACGGATTTGGCAATTAAATAAATTTACACGATGATTGCTATATTATGTTATGTGGTTGGTCTGTTTCAACGGTATCTTTAGATATCCTTAATGTAATGTAAATTAATATTAATAATAATTACCTGTGTAAATTTTCTAAAGAGAATCAGGGTAAAAAATGGTGCCAGAAGGGGTTCGAGGCAGTAAAGTCCCAGGCGCTAACGGCTATACTAAAAAAAGTTTAGGTTTTCAACCTTGCGAAAATAATTTATTTGGTCAGCCCAGGTGCATAGACTTCTCTTTTATCTGAGAAATTGAGCCTATTCAGAAGTCAAAAAATGACGAGAAATGGGGTGCAAAGAGAAAGCAAATAGCACTGTTAACTTTTTAAAAGTGTGCTGATACCACAAATAGAGCTGGCCGGTTGCTAGTACAGGACACAAAACTTAGTATTAACGGCTTTTTTTTTCTCGGAATAATATTTTTTAGCGCTTATCACCGCAAGGTAGGGGTGATTGGGTGTGTCTCGAATGGCCGCTTAATGATTGGCCGAATGTGTTATCGTAAAAAACGTTTTTTTTGGTACAGATGTTAGAGCATAGAAAATAGTCTATAGGGGAGTAGGTCAAATTTGGATATCTGAAATGCAGGGCGTATTAACGATGTTGAGACGGTACAGAAATGGCGTACTAAAAAGTTGTTACCAACGATAGGTCCGGAAAAGTTGTTTTTGAACATATTTGCAAAAATACCGTTACTATTTCGTGTGGATAGTGGATAGTTGTGTATCAAATGGGGGATTCTTTTTTTAATGAATCATGAACCAGACGAAACATGGGTGCATATGGTGGGTCGACAATGAAGTTCAAGTCTGGGTGCCGAAGCGAGACCTCTGAAACGAGTTCGATTGAATTGTACCCGAGCCTGTTTTGAGAAAGATCGAGAATTTTCAATTTTGTGTTTTGTTGTAGCATCTGAGCAAGCGCAGCGAGTCCTTGTTGCTCGATGTTGTTTTTCGTAAGAGAGAGATGACTGAGCTTGTTGTTGTTTTTCAAGGAGGTGGCTAGTTGGACAATGCTGCTGTCGCCGAGTTTCATATCGTGCAGAGTGAGCGACTCGAGATAAAAGCTGTTACTTAGGAGAGAGGTGAGTGTTTTGACGTGGGGTCGAGCCAGGGTGCCTCGAAGTTGAATGTTTACCAAATTTTGCTTGACAGCAAGGCACGCGACAAGCGGTTCGATGTTGTCGTGGCAAGACAGATGAATGCGAAGGGTGCGCAAATGAGTGTTGACTTGGATGGCATTGGCGAAGGGTTTCACGAGCGCGTCCAAAATGGGGTTTCCCCACAAGAATAGGTGGCGTGCGTGTAGGTTGGATTTTATCAGGGACGCGATGTGTTTCATGTCATCTGGTTTAAAATTGTTGTCTTCCAAGTATAGATGTTCCAGTTTTTTGTTTTTTTGTAGCACTTGTGACAGTTTATCTATTTGTGCGGTTTCCATGTGACAGTTATTTAAAGCTAGATAACGGATATCGCTTTGATTCAAGACGTCTGCGAGTGCGTCTAGCCCGCTCTCGGATAGTTTGCAGGAGGACAGGTCCAGCCTTTGAACGCAGGACACAGAGAGGTGGGCTGCCAAGGTCACGGTGCCGAACCGATAGAAGTCGTTGTGGTGCATGACGAGTTCTTTCAGTTTTCTGTTTTTTTTTAGCACTTTGGGGATGAGCAAAAACCCTTCGTCTTCGATTTCGTTGTAGCTGAGGTCGAGCACTTCAAGCGCTTTGTTTTCGACCAGAGAGGCGAAGATCAGTATTGCTCCCTGACTGTCGAGCCGATTTCGGCTCAAATCCAATTCTGTGAGTGTAGAGTTGTGTTTTAGTGCCCTTGCAAGTGAGTGCACGCTTTCAGCGCGTTTCAGACATTGCTTTGAAAAGGTTAGTTTGCGGATCGACCTGTTGTTCGCGAGCATTTTGGCGATTGCCTGAACGCCTTCTGAAGAGATTTCGCTGTCGCAGAGCTCCAGAGTCGCCAGTTTTTGGTTGTTCTCTAGGCTTGCCGCCAGGGTTTGACACCCGTCATTAGAGATTGCGTTCTGGGAGAATTTGAAGTGAAGTAGATTTGAGGAGTCGCTGCACAGCATTTCAGCCACTCCTCGAACGCCGATGCTTCGGGCGCCGTTGTCCGACAGGTCTAAGTACTCCAATGTGCCGTTGTCCTTCGCCGCGAGAGCGACGTCGTTCACGCCTTCGTCTCCTAGCAGGTTTGAGGCTAAATTGACCACTTTCAGCGTCTTGCTTTCTGATAGGAGTTTCGTCAGGCCAGACACGGATCCCATTATCTGGTTTCCGTTTAGCATCAGCGTCGACAAGCTCGCGTGGGTCAACAGAGTCCTGCACAGTGCGGAACACGTCTCGTTCCCCATGTAGCTAAAGCTCACGTCGAGATGAACCAGCCAGGTTGCTTTCTCTAGCAGTTTTTGCGCTAAGTTGTTCGACTTGCCATGCCAATTTCTCAGTTGAACGTGCGTTTTTTTGCCCTTGAGTACTATTTCAGAGAACCTGTCTTCTCTCGCTTGCTGGTCAGCCACCACCACCCTATCGTCCACTCGGCATTCGTCGCCTCGCTCCTTCCTGTTCGTTACCTTCCTCGTCAACACGAAATTGTCCAGCGACACGAGCGTCTGGTACAAAGCGTTTCGGTACACAATTAGTGACACTTGATTCTTCGTTTTCCTCCCCTCGTAGCCGTAAACGTTCCACATGGTCCAGTGTCTCCCATCCGCCGTAAATCTCATGTACACGTTGTTGTCCACGCCCTGAGCCGCCTGAAACAGTCTGCCGTCGTACTCGCACATGGAAATGGACGACACCTTCAGAGTCGACTGAGCCCACGGCCCCCAGTGGTCCAGATCTGACACGCTCGCGCATCGAGTGTAAAGGTAGTCGTTGAGCGCCACTCGAGCCTGAAACAACATGCCCGCAAACTCTGCCATCTCGACCGGCTGATTCGTCTCTCTGGGCTCTCCCATCGCACACCTCGAAAACGTAACTCCATCGCTGCTCTTGTACACGCACACTCGTCCCTCGCTGCTCGCCGCCAACACGACGTGGTCCCTCACTCCAATGCACGTAAACACGAGGCCCTTCGTCTCTTCGTCGCGGAAAGACGGGCCGAACTTGAGCTCCTGGACCTTCGTCCACATCTCCCCGTTCTTCGTCGACGAGTAGCAAAGCTTTCTGTAAATGTTCGAAAAATAAAGCCAAACCCTCGAACCCCAAACGACCAACGCCACCGGCGACCTAGTCCTCGCTCCCACTATCTGCTGCCACCTCGTCCAAATGCTGGCGTCGGCCGAACTCCTAAAAACAATCTCCTCCCTCGCGGACGCAACGTGCAGAAGACGACTCGGGGTGTCTGGCAGCTCCACAAGACCGCTTCTCATCTCGTCGTACCCTTCTGTCTTTTGCCACAGCTCCCAGTCCTTTCCATGCTGCACACTCTTGCGTATGCAAAACGACTTCAAAAACGGGTTGCTTATGACCTGGACGATTGAGTCCTCAAAAACCGTCTGCGACACCCCCAACTTCGTCAGGCCGTTCCCCTCAAACGGCTGACTCCAACTTCGCCAAAAACAAAGCAGTTAGAACCAAAAAAAAAAAAAAAGTTTTGACCGGCCCCGTGTGCGACAAAGCCAATAAATCCTGCGCCTCTCGTTCGAAGTCTCCGGTGCTCTGAAACCTCCCCCTCGCAACCCTCGAAGCGCTCGAACTCGCAGCCCCCATGCCGCCCGTACTTCCCGCACCAAAGAGGCTCTCTATCTCCCATGTGGCCGTGTGCGCGGTTCCAGCGCGCATCTAACGCGAACTAAGCCAGAAACTGAATTCGATGAAAGACAAAGGGACTGCGTCTAGTGTGAAAGAGCCAGCCCGGCCTGGCCATATAATACAGCAGTGTTGACGACGAAAACCGCACTGGTATTATTTGCCCACAAAAAAAAACCTTTCTACAGGTGTCATTTTCGACACTTGCCCCTGGCTGTTTGTGTCACGCCGTCTATCATCGGTCATCGCAGAGACTGCGCAAATTTTTTTTTTTTTTTCCGTCGACGCACTGCAACGCCCGAAATCCGGTGCTCGGCAATCGGCGCGGCCGCGTCGCGCGTCGCGTCGGCGGTCTATCGACCGAGGTGTTTGCGCTCCGTGCGCCGCTGCCGAAGCAATCCAAATGCCGCTCGAACAGAGAAGGAGAAAGCGGGCGATCGAACGCGGGTCGAAGCGCCTCGAGAATCCCAGGAGATTATCGACGAATTGGAAGAAAGACGAACCACTTTTTTTTTTTTTTTTGCAACCGAGAGCTATTGCAATCGATTGACTGCCTCGGAAAACGAGCAGCCCTACCGCGGGGCCCTCAAAACCGCTCGATTTTTATTTGATTCGCGAGCGCGGGGCTCAAGGTAAAGTGCTGGAAGCTCGTTTAAGGATAGTGCAAATAAGCTCGGTTCACTGAAAATTCAATCGACTTTAATGTATTTGTAGATGTGCTGGATGAATGCGAAAGACGAGCAGAAGGAGATAAACCCGCCTATGAGGCCGACTCCCGCGCAAAGAATGATGGTATATCCGAAGTAATAAGTGGTCTGCAGTGTTCCGAACATGTTGTTTTTTAAGTAGAAGTTGATCGAATACAGGAACACGTAGACGGACAAAGATGCGCCGGACAAGAAGGAAGTCCAATGCCACCTGTAATCCTCAGCCCTGATGAACCAATATATCAGCGTTATAGACAAGAAGCACGTGACCATACACATGGTGATGTAGCCCATAGGAAGATAGGAAAGAATTCGGTAGTATTTGTGGTACCAAACGGCGTTTGAGATGGTGTACAGCTGTACGCTGAAGGATAAAAACAAGATGAACCCCGCCAAGAGGCAGATGAAGGAACGGGATTTGTACCAAGGCACGTCTGGAATGATGCGAGGTACAGGATTGACTCTGCAGGCGAAGCTCGGAATCACGTTCCGGTACTGTCCAAGAATGGCTCCGCAGAAGGTGAGCGGAAGCACGGAGAACAGCCAGATGCAGAACAGAGTCAAATACACGGACAGCGGGATGAAGGACGTCGTATTGTATGGAGATATGATCATATCAACAACTATGGAAATAATTGACACAAAGCTCGGGAAAAGTGCGGCGGTCGTGAACGTGTTTCTGGTCCATCTTCGTCCATTATTTCTGAAGAATATGGTCGAGCTGACGTATCCGCCAATGCACGACGTCAATGCGTAGCCCAATATAATATAACTAAGAACGTATCCAGACTTGAAATATATTCCTTTGAAAAGGAGCACAAAGATGGCCAAAGTAAATAGCTGTGCGCCCGTGCCAATGAGGGACGAGAAAAAAATTAAATAAGGAGGAGGCCGAAAAATATCGCCATGGATATTTTTCCATTTGAATTCGCTTTCACCTGAATCGAATAGCTGCAGTGACTTTTCTTCGTCGTTCTGGTCCAATATGGCGCCTCTTCTGTGAATTCTCAATAACAAGATCAACACAAACCCTAACCAGGGAATCGGCAAGAGGGTAGAGTAAAACAAATTCTTCCACTTAGTTCGAAAAATTGCCTCTTCTTCGTAATACTGGTTCATTCGGTTGACGTAATTCTTCTTAGATTTGCTCCACTTGACGCTATAGGCGAAGGTGTATTCTGTGGACGAGTTAAGGGGAACGAGGTCGCTGGGGTTGACGTGGAAAGAAACAATCTCTTTATTTTTGTAGCAAATTTCAAATGACAGATAAGTGTATACACGGGGTGCTCCGTCTATGAGCTTCCCAATCGGAACCTGCTTAAACAAGTCCTCAATAAACAAGTAGTATTCGTACTGTTCTGAGATGGCCTTCAAGTACGTCTGATACGCCGATCCCGTCAAATTTAGACTGCAAAAGGCTTTCTTCTCTATGTCGACCATAAATTGCAGCTTGAAATCGCTCACCATCAACGAATGCCTCTGTATTGCGGATCCCAAATTTTTGGGCTCCAAAAGCACAAAGTTCTTCGGTCGGCAAAAAAAGAGATCATACAATTTGTACGTCTCTTGCGGGTTGACACGTGGTGCCACCGTGCCTGCATAAACGACCACTTCCTCCTTGTTTTCATACTGAAGGACAAAATAAAAAATGCGTAAGAAAACGTCTACAACCCATCAAACTTCACATCCTAGAGCCTAGCGCACTATCGCGCCGAAGCCACGTCAGCAGTCACTCAGAGACCAGACATTTGGCCTGTCAACCCCTCGAGGCAGAAATCCACAAGACTCGCCTCGTACCGTAATAATATGTTTGCTCGAAAGAACACACTCGCTAAGAGCACATATCGCAAATAAAACAAGAAAGCCTCTGTTCCACGTAGACCATTCCATTTTTATTGGGCGGAGTCCGAATAAACGACAATGGTGCTAGAACCAAGTGAACGTGCTACACAAGACAAGAGAGACCAGCGTAACCTGACTGGTCTGAAAACAATAAAAGCTAGCCGTTGTACTAATCAGTGTGAAGTGTCAAAAAGTTTTTTTTTGAACAGTTGAATTCACAAAGCCCCTTCTTGGTACACGAAACTTATGTACGAAGAAGGCATGAAGCGCGCTCTCTCCTACTTGACAAAGTCGATATTGCTAAGGACATGTCAAGTCAGATGAATGCTGGCGCATGTCGCTGGCAAACATTTCGGCCCCTTCTTAAGCAACTTTTGAAAAGGGAGCTGCTGTTCAAACATGAAAGGAAATCTGAACCCCTGCTGAAGCAGCCACAAGGTTGCGAGTACAAACCGAGCTGCTCTGTGTTTGAAAAAGACCGCATAAGACATTAACAGCAAAATCCGCTAACTCGAACAGGAAAGGAGAACAACGAAAATGTCCTCGTGTGCAGAAGTTGCACACAAAGACCGCAACGACATCATTCTCAATATACCGCCAGTGAGAGTAAAACTGCGAAATTGATATTTTTCAATATGCAAAAAAAAAACTATAGTTCTTCCGTGCGATGGGCTTCCCTAACATGAACCACGTCCGCATTGTGTATGTCGATATCCAGTTTCAAAAGATTATACGGGAAACTCAAAAGTGAGCAAGCCGCGCGCGCGGAGCGACCATCGGAAAGCAACAACCTACATCTCATACTATTGAGACGTCGCTCAGAACAGAGTTCAAAAAAAAAAAATGAATCAACAAAAACGTGCGAGGGCAAAATTCCAATGTGCGCAACAACATAAAAAATTTAATTTTCAGTATCACAGGCATCAAATATACATTAGGCATTTAAAGACCTTCGATGTATTTATCGAGCGATTCAGAACCGCTAAGTATATCAGTTTCGAGTACTTCTTGAGTCTCTAGTGGTGGAAATACGCCTTGGTCTACCCAGTAATTCAACTGTTCTTTTAATATGGACTCATGCAAACTGGGATACTTAAATTCAAAATTGGTACTAAGGAGCAGAGACACATCGATTGAGGGATAGCTAGGCGACCTAATGTTTTCTTCATAGACAACCGGCGTCACGGGTGTAGACTCGATGCCTGATCTATTGCAAAGCTTCGTCCACACCTTCAAATGCTTTAAATTGGCGTAATCAATTATGTATTGTATGTTCAACCTTGAAAGTTTGCAAAATAAACGGTTGGCCATTTTTATTCGAATGCCAAATAAATTTTCCGTGCATCTGCATAAATCAGCTGATGTGATCACCTTATCGCAACATATGTTGTATATTTTTCGAGCATCTCCATGATCTGTCAAGTGCCACAATGCACGGCACACGTCCATAACGTGAACCAACTTCAACTGAGAGTTATCACTCCACAACATCACCAGTTTTTGTTTTAACTCTGCATAAACGCGCGCACATGCAAAGAGCGGCGCTGATATGTATATATGTACATACATTTCATTCCCCATCATCAAAATATCAATTATTGTCAATCAACTAGTCTCTATGCGACCCTTACGTATCACCGCCACACACAGATAATTTCAAACTTCGATTCAACCATCTACTGCACTCATACATATTTTTTAAACATCAACACCTCACATACACAATCCTCGTATATCTCCAAGTCCATATATTGTGGCAGATCTCAGTATAATCACCGGCAATCTGTTTCCCTCAAACCACCACCATTTTTCATTAGTACATGTAAGTACTACTTTCATCTAAACATACTTCAACCCATCAAACGAAATTCCCTATCACAAAAACGCATCCCCTCTGCTTACCCCGATTCTAGCCATAGTCCTTCTGCTGTCAGCTTATGTGCTGCTAACGGTGATTTAGGATTTGTCGCTGAATCTTCTGTCACTAATATTTTCTAACAACAGACATTTCTAAGGTTAGAAATTCAGATCAATTCAAAGATTCACTTGAATATTCAAAACCCTCAACGAGCAAGCGCGCAGACTCCTTGCTACTACAACCAGCGCTGGCTCACTTCGTCTATATTACATTCTCCCAATCCAGACTCACTGAAAAAATCAAAAAACACATTACGGTCTTGTGTCATATTCGAAATACACAACAACCGCACACACGATCTGTCATAAACCTAGCAGGCCTACCTTGTCGTGCATATTGTATACTTGATTCGTTGAAATATCAAATACTCTCTTAACGCTTGGGTGCTTTTTGATCTCCGCGATAACAATTTTTACGATACTGACTATATTTTCATTGTAGATAACGCTGTCCTGTGCGTATCTTGTCTCCGAGGCTAAGTTGAAGACATAGTGAAACTCTTTGCCCGATTTTGTCCAACTTGAAGCCAAACTCGCTAGATACACGAGCTTTTATTAGTCACATGGTGCTCAGAAATCACTTTGCATCGGCGAGACACGCTAATTCAAGTCTCTGATGTGTGTATATTTTGACACAATCCTAGGTACAGACATAGCCGTTCTACACATGGATCTTACCAACTCAGGAAAACAGCACAATTTACAAAAAATACAATGCTAGGCGCAAAAACAAAGACAGAACCGACAATACTAAATAGGCGCATTTTGTTTGAGTATAATAGTCCTTCCAGTTGAGCAAAATGGTGGACTCATTTTTTTGAGTGTCGTGATGGTGAATTTTTTGGAAAACATCGGCTATCAGTATCTTGACAATTGAGATTTTCGTACAAGGAGATCGGACATTGGCCTGTTCGTAGGAAACAATATCAGATTCAAACGCTTTCTTGTGACGTTCGCTGAGATACGCCAGCGAAGGTCTGGTTTTGTCGATCACTCGGATATACTTGCATAACTTATTGTCTACCAAGTAGCTAACCAAGTTGCGTCCCACGAATCCGCAGCCCCCTAGAATGAGCACATTGGAGTCACCCACTTTAAAACGTACTTAGTACAATGTCACTCACTATAAAAAGAGTGTAGAATAGAGAATTTGGAATAAGACTTAGCATTTCTAGTGCCTCGGTAGGTATCAGGAACTATCCAAGTAATGTTTTAACCTAGATGTACGAGTATCAAAAGCTCAGCATCCAGATGTACGCACTTCTTTTATGTCGGAAAGCCAACTTTAATAAATTATGCTATTTGTGCCAACTGAAAATTGAAAAACTTTTTTAAATGGAAATAGCTATCCATCTTGCAGTTTGTTAGTGCCTAAGCGCCGAGCGTATGTGTGTTACTTCAACACATGTGCAACGAAAAAATACACGATTTAGAGCAGAACGAATTAGTTGGCCAAAGGGCTGTACTGACGGCATTTCGACCAGAACACATTAAGAGATATCATAGATGGATGCAAAATCCAACGTTGAAAAGTACGCTGACACCAGGCCTGCTTTCGAAAAGAGGCTAATTTTGTACTAATACACACCGGCTTTGGCTTCAAAATGTGTGGCGCTATTTCCTTCAGAGGATACTGGAAGTGAAGATCTGAAGACAGACACCATAGAAGATATCGCCGATTACCAGAGGCAGATCGTCAATGATGAAAATAGTATGTCCTAGACAGTCAGTGGCACTCTCACGCTATACACACGTATTGTGAATTGCATAGACACCAAAAGTACAATACAATTTTAAAAATGCATTCATATGGGATTGTCTTTTCACTCAGGTTTCCTTCCTTCCTTTCGCAATATCTTGGCGAAGAAACGGGGTTAACGTATTCTTGTTCTCTAGAAGTGACAGTCTAACTATTGACACGTATTTTTTTGAGACAAAACTTTTATCATACTGGATACAGCGAGTAGGGAGATGGTCGGAGACATTAATTTGTTCATAAGCGAGTGTGATGGAACGCGCGCAGCGGAAATTAACGTAATGATTGCAGAGGTGTCTGCAAGAAGGTGTGTTTTCGAAAAGGGACAAGAGAAACGCTTTTGGTTTCGATGAGTCGAAAAAATTACTTATAGGGACATTCTGGCTCGTAAGGACAATACAGAACTCCAGTTAACGTGTGTTTTTTTTAGGAAGGGATATGCTAGGGAGGCGGTCAAATTGGCTATGGAACACCTACATAAGACACATTTTATTGACCGTTTTGTAGCTCGAATTAGTGACATGAATTTCGCCTCCACGTGCCTTTTCAGAGACAGACTAGGATTTTTGTTCGAGTCGCACTCTCAAATATTTTCAGAGTCTACGTGGTACTACGACATAAAAAGGGAGGACGGGGCGTTGGCGCCGGACTAAACGTTTTTTACATCTACCTGTCTCGAAATTTTTAGCTGAAAAATGTTTCTCTATCGGCTGACCGGGCTGACCGAACGTCAGGCTGGGCCCCTGCGCGTCCAGCTTCGGCCGTGCCCAGTGGCAGGTATTTGGGGTCACTGCAGACTAACGAGTGCGCAACCCGCAGCAGGCAGAAGGTCGCTAAAAGACGAGGGCTGCGGTGTCTTTCTCGAAAACCCATTGGCATACGCCTCGAGGACATCCGTTATTTTGAAAGGGCCTATTTGCCCATTTAGATTTTCGACTGCAACACAGAAACAGGCTCACCGGCTCGGTTTTCGAAATTATTGACGTGGGCGAGAAAAAAAAAGACGGCTATTCGCGATTCCGTTATTCGATCTCTGGTTTTGTCGTAGAAAGACCGTTTTCACTAAAACCATATTATGTTCAATCTAGTAGAACTGGAAGATACTATACAAATACTGCCAGAGTGCCTAGACCAAGTAGTTGAGGCCATCCACTATGAAATCAACAAAAAATTTGCCAACAAGGTAAGAGGACACTCAGACATCGACCGAAGATGTCGCGGATTCGCGTGCCTTTTCTCTCTGCATATCGACGGACTGATAGTAACTCTCTTTTAGGCCGCCGAATTTTTAAGTTGAACGAAAACGATTGACACAAAAACGTAAAAAATTTCCTCTATAGGTTATAAAAGATGTCGGTTTGTGTATATGTCTGTTCGATATACTTAAAATAGGCCATGGCTCGATCTATCAGGGAGACGGATCCGTCTTCTCGGTCGTTCGCTTTCGAATTGCCGTATTCAAGCCGTTCCTGGGTGAGGTGATCGTAGGGACGATCAAATACAGCTCGGAGGAGGCTCTCCAAGTGACCCTTGGCTTCTTTGATCAAATCTGGATTTTGGCTTCTTCCCTTCAACAGCCATCCGTGTTTGAAAAGTCAGATCAACTCTGGGCTTGGAAATATCAGGTACGCCCCCGAGACGCTTTAGAAAACGATCACCAACTTCTGGCTCGCTCTGAAAGTATGTGCACTGCTCCGCACACACATGATGCTTTTATACACTAATCGTGTGCGTGTCAATTCGCTAAACGATAGGATCACTTGCTTTGGCTCAATCCTGGCGACCAGATCCGTTTTCGAGTGGAGAAAATTGTTTTTAACCCCCCGACTTCCAGGTATTGTTACAATCTGCGCACTTGTACCTCTCTGCTGCGCCGATTTCTAACCTGCCGCTGCGTGTTGTACTCGCAAACGGTTTTTCTTCATTAGAAAACCTGGGAACAACAAGCCCTCAGACCCGTCCGGTGGACCATCCGACGATAAAAACTGCGATCCAACCGCGTCAAACGATCCTGAGAGCCCCCTAAGCGCTCTCATGATTTTTGTACGTATTTGTTGTAGTTTTTTTTTTTCAATTCTCTCCTCACTCTCTGTTGTATAGGGGAGCATTAGTGAAAGCGGCCTCGGCTCCCTGAGCTGGTGGAATTCCGTCTCGGACGCCAGCGCTGTTGAAGACGCCGCCACAGATAACTGCGATCCAGTAGATACCACTTAACATCGTAAGGCGCGTCCTCGGTCGGTAGCGACTCATCAATGCAGGCTGGACGGCATTTTCTATACGAGGGAGCGAGACCTTTTTTTTTTGTCGCCGTCTATAAGCGCTTTGATTGTGTCGAGGATGCGTGACATGCCAATGCTCATCAAAAATCCGACTCAGAACAGAGGAATTCTGGCGTGTATTCATCATCGTATTCGGTCTGGGCCAATTCTTGCCTCGGCGCTTACCCCACGTTGCGTTTTTTTCCGCATAAGTTGACACATAAACCTATTTCAGAACTTTTACTTTTGTCACCTATTTTTTACTCTGGCTATCAGTTACTCCGGGGAGTCAGCGTTGCGCAGCACCTCGCCTCGTGCATCCAATCCCAAAGCAGACAACCGGGCTCAGCGCCTATCGTTACGGTGACGGCGCTCTTTTCTTGGGTGAATATAAATAGTCTGGTAGTTCCAACCGTAAAATCTCGTACAACGAATTTCGAATTTTGTGTTTTAATTCTAAGATGGGGTGCAGTCCTCCAGATTCGACGAGCGTACGTTCTTGAGTGACGCCTGCATCTAAATTCTAGCCATGAAAGGTACACGAAATGGTTGCAGGGTTTTCAAAGTGTCCCAAGGTTACGCCCCCAACGCGCACGCCCACGCTTCTACACCGGTGGTTCGCATCTCAAGTTATAGAAAGGGCCCCTGATCGTTGATGGGCGCTGTCGTACAGTCAATTCAGTTACGAAGGTGCGCGCGAGTTCGGCGTCCTTTTGTGCGTTGTGAGGTATCAGAACGCGGGAAGAATAGAAGATGTGGAGGTGAATTTAGACACTTTTCTCGATTATTTTTGAAGGTCGTCCACGATTCGACCTACGGATACGCGCGTTGTTGGAGTCAGATCTTGCCCGAGCAGTGATGCGCGTCGAGGATTCGAGTCGCTGCATGGCGGTGCGAGGCTCGCGCAGAAGTCGGTCCCCAGTTCTCCTCGCACGAGGGACGAAGTCAGGTTGTACAGAAGTTTGGATCGTGAGATGCAGATCGACACGGATGTTCTGCAACGGCTACAAAAAACGGGATAGTACGTGAGGTACATCCAGGGGAGGCCTGTTATTTTGATAGTGAGTCGGTACGTTTCGGCAGATATCGGACGGCCTAATAGTGGATGATAGCTCAGAACATTCGGAACCGCGCGGTTAGACGAAGTTGTTTGTGGTACATTCCTCAAACTGAGCGGTGGCTGAGGAGAGGCGCGTCGCCGCATCGCCTCAAGGTGCTGGGTGCGGATTCAGAAGAAACGAGGTGGCGCAGAGCGTTTCGGAGATGCGTTTGTAGGTTTCATGGCACTGGCCACAAAGCGTACGATACGAACGAAGGGGGAAAAATCGAACCGTTGAACCCGAAATTGCAGGGCCCGCATTTTGAGTGGCTGGCTTTGAAAGGGAGGACAAAAAGGTGATCGCGAGGCGGTGAGAAGGTACACGTATTCGGAGCGAGTTGGGCGGTTTGTCTGGAGGTCGCCGGCGCGAGAAGAGTTGAAGAGTGATGTTTAGGTTTGCGGTTTCGAGGTTCGGAAGTTGGGCTGGGGCAGATGAGCTTGTTGGTCGGATGGAGAGACGCGCAAACGTACTGAATCTAACTACAGGTAGTGCAAAGTGGAGGCAATCAAGGGGCAGGCTTGGGGAAGTCGTAGAGAAGCCGTTTTGACGTGCGAGTGGCCATTGTAGGTCGTCTGCTAATATGGCAAGGCGGGTCCATGAAGACAAGCATTACATGGTCTGTGAAGTATGGTATCGCCTGCATGGTGACGAATCCAAACAACGGTAAGTCAGCAGCTTTGTGTGCGGAACGCACTTTGGGCGTTTTGTGTCGACAGGATGCTGGGAGCTTTTGACGGAGATAATTTTTTGTCTAAGACAACAAAAGTGAGAAGATTCTTCAATTGCGCCTGCCGTGTTGGAAACAGGGATACGTGGAGACATTGGTCCAGAAACGGGGATGAGGCATTTGATTAGCGCGTGGGGAGCCCCGCACGACATATGAGCGCAAAGCTCTGAGTGAGTTTTACGCGCGCGAGGGAAGTTAAAGGAGTGTGGGTATAGATTGGATAGGGCGCGTGTGTATTATGGTGATGAGGGGGGAGCGGAGTGTGTGTTTTGATTGCAGGCGGTTTTTTTTTCTTGGGAGAGCTGTCGTTGGTAGTAGATTGATATTAGTTTTTGGTGCGGTAGGGGTAGTTTTTTTAGGTATGGTGCGAATGCTTGTTGGCCGAATCTTTTTTTGATTGAGACGAAGAGTAGAATAGCGCGGTGCCTTAAAATGCTAGAGTTGTGTTGCGGGTCTGTGAATTTTTGAAGTGAGTCGATTAGGTTTTCATGGTCGAGGGTGTATAGGAGTTGTTGGTCGGAGAGCAGCACGAGTTGGTCGTTGAGTTTTTGGAGAAGGTTGAGGTGCTGATCGGCGGCCGCTTGGCCGAAGTTCGACAGTTTGATCAGGGTGTCGCGAATGGGTGGTAAGAAGGAGGGGTCTGACGGCTTGTGATTGAGGGGAGGGGCGTCGGAGGTGTGTTTGGAGTGTGGTGGTGGGGATACGGAGTGATCAGGAGGTGAGGTGGACGTCGCCGTGTGGGAGAGGGTAGGAGGGGGGTCGTCAGGTTTTGCGTTTGGAATTTGAGAGGGGCCAGAAGAGGGGGGTATGCGTTTTGGGTTGACGGGCGGGTCGTGGGTGACTTTTTTTTCGAGGAGGTGGAGGGGTAATTTATCTTGGGTATCGGAATGGAGTGAAGGGGATTGTTCAGGGTAGTTGGGATGGGTACATGGCAAGGAGGGTTCCGTCGTTGAATGGGACGGGGTGGTGAGATGGTTTGTTTCGAGAAATTTAAGGAGTTCTATGAGGGGTGGTGTGGCATGTATGTTGTGTGCCATTCGTCGAAGGAGGACGGGATGGAGTTGATAGAGGGGGTGGATGAGGGAAATGACGGCTTGAGTCATGTCAGGAGAAGAGTCCCAATGAACAAGTTTGAATAGTTTGGTCAGGAAAGATTGGAGAAGTGAGGTGGTCAGAGTGGTGGGGTCATATCGTTTGATGCAGAGTGAGAGGAGGAGGCCCAATGCTTTAACATAGCACAGTTTGAGTTGGTCGTCATGTGGCGTGGTTTCCAGAGCTTTTAGGAGGGGGGAGTGTATGATGGAGTCGAGGTTCGATTGTTGCGTTCTGTCTAGGAGTAAAGTGAGTATAGACAGAGACAGGGACCGGATGTTTTGCGGTTTGTCAGAAGAGGAATAGGAGTAGGCCGCTAGGAGTGGGAGTGTTTTTTCTGATATGGTGTTTTCCAGAGTTGGGGAGTTGTGGGACAGGATGTTTTTTATGCAGTGGAGGGTGCCGAGGGTGATGGGGAGTGGCTGGTCTTTTAGGCAGGTGCAGAGGGTGCAGACGAGCGAGTGAACGAGTGAGGCGTTTTTTTGAGAAATGAGTGGGGTGTTTTTGAGGAGAGCGTCGAGTTTGGAGAGTGCGGAGAAGCGCTCATCGGGGTGGGGAGAGTTGAGGGATTTGAGTGTATTGGAGAGAGAGGTCAGCGGGTCCTCGGTCGTTCGATAGGTTTGTAGGGGGGTGAAGGGGTGGTAACTAGGGAGGGCGAGGCTGGAGGGGGAGGGGGAGGGGACGCGAAGAGGTGGTTTAGCGAACGAGTTAGAAAACAGGCGATTGGGTCCGGTGGAAGGTGGAAGGGGGGCGGGTGGGATGCAATCAACGGATTCCAGTTTTGCGAGGCGGGGTTTTTGCCGGGAGGGAGTGAGGAAGGACACGATGTTGGGTGTTTTTGGGTGTTGGATTTTTGGTTTTTCGGCGTGTTGGTTGGAGAGTGGGTGGTGCTGTTTGTGGGATTTTATAGGGACGCGAAGAGGGGTAGGAAGTGTGGGTTGTTTGGATGAGTTAGGTGGAGAGAGTGGACGTTCGTCTTCTTTTTTGATGAGTGGGGGGTGGCCGGTAGAGTCACGGATTTTGGAGGCTCGAAGTGGCCACCGTTGTGTCATAGAGTGGTAACATTCTCTGGCGGTAGACCGAACGTTGGGGTCAGAATCAGAGGTGAGTTTTTTGATCATATTTTCTATTGCGTCTTCTTGTTTATCTAGATGCGAGGAGGGTGCTTTTTCTATGAAGATGGAGACGTAGAAACAGCACTTGACACGTGTTTGAGAGTGTTTGCCGTGGGTGGCGTTATCTATGAGTAAGGGGAGGCATGGCGGCATAGAGTTGAGGAGAGTGGTTTGGACGCACGAGTCTCCGTATTCTGCTATGATTTGGTTGCTAGAGTAGAGCGTTTTAAGAAGAGAAGGCATGATACGTTCGAAGAACGAGGAGAGTTTTTCCTTGAATTCTTCTGACAATTGGCACAACAAGGTGGTGACTTCGTCGACAACGGCGGACCGGATGTCGCCCAGTAAGTTGGATATAGGAGTTTCGAATGGTCTTAGCAGGCGGCAAATGTTGGTGCACATGTTTGAATGGTCCAGAAGGAGTGTCCGGAGGGTTTTCAAGCAGTCGGCCTTGGCTTTCCAATCGTTTTTGTCTTCAGCAGTTAGCTTTGAGCAGAGGCGCAGAAGTTGTTGGCGAAGTTGTTGTTCCGATGTGATGGAGGACTCGGCGCGCGGAGGCTGTTTTCTTTGATCGTCGGAGGAGACCGGTTTGGAAGTGCGGCTCGGCGCGACATCTCGCTGAGAGAAGAGTTGAGTGATTTCATCTATTTTGGATTGGCGGAGCTTCACTTGATTGGACGTGATTTTTTGTTGAACGCTTGGACAGAAAGAGTGAAGTGTCTTGAGGAGATGGATGCTGGCGTCTCTTACAGCACCGCTTGAATCATCAAACAGAGCAATGATTATGCTAAGATACGAGGATATGATAGATTCAGCAAATTCGGCGCCCATGCGTGTGGTCATATCCGTCAGGACTAGCAATGTTTGTTGTTTTAGCCTCCATCGGCTACTTTTTAGGCACTCCGATATCCATTGGGTCCATTCTCGGTCGTAGTTCGGTACCAGTTCTAAGGCGACCCGCAAGCATAGAGAGCATGTGTTTCTTACGCCTTCGTCTGTGTCCGCGAGAAATTTCGATAGACTTGGCTGCAAATTCAAAATTGCCTTGGTGAACGGCTGGTAATCAGCGAAATACCTTCGAAAGGGATAAGCAACAGGGATATAGATGAGCAGGAAAGGCAAAAAAAACTTACTTTTGAACGTAAAGCAAGATCACCGCGGTGGCCGACAACGCGCTTCTCCACACCGAAACATTCGCCCCACTGAGGTTGGCAATGCAGGCAGAAAGAACTTGGACGGTCTCCGAGCTCTGGAAGATTGATGGCGACAATTAAACATAGACCGTCGATTTGCGGTGTTCGACGAGAGGGATACGTGGAAGAAGCGGAGTCAGAATTGTTCTTTTGTTTTTTTTACCGTACACGAACACGTACATCTGGCCTGTTCGCGTCGAGAGTTGCTTGAACATTTGCAAAGCACGTCACTTTTTTCCATGGATCTTTGGTTCATGCCGTCAGTTATTCGCGACGTCGATCGGTGACGTTGAGGATGTGGCGCTATTATACGTGCCTGGGGCTCTAATATCGGCAATGTATTTGTCCATAGATTTTCGTTGCAGGGGTCTGGGTTAATTACCACAAGGGGCCCGCATAGATCACCCAATCCTCGGCGAAGTAGAGAATGAAGGCCTCTCTAATTGCAGAGATAAGAGGAGAATTTGCGTATTTATGCGAGAGACAAAAGCTGTCAAAAAATCTCATCTGTCGACAAAAAAAAAGTTTTTGAAACATGCCAAATGCGCCTCTCTCTCTCTCTCTGGATCGGCCGTCCTCGAAAAATTGGCTCTTTGCCAAAACGCGCTCGAGACTGCCCTGGGTTTTGGGCGCAGTTCCCGCAGCAGCTTTGATGGCGTGTTGTCCGCTCGCGAATTTTAGCCTTCGATGTAGCCGTTAAGTAAGTTTACAATATCTTTCTCGTTTTTTAGTGTGTCTCGCTTCTCGTTGCGCCTCTTCCGAATTGTTTGGGTCGATACGTTTTGAGGGTTTTTTTTTTCGCAAGAGAGGGTTTTGCAGTTGCCCGAACGCTGGCGCCTCGCTCAAAGTAGGCTGGATGGGGTCGCCGAGTGTATGAGTTTTTTTTTTCCAGTTGGGTAGGCGCGGCCCGAATTGGCCGCGGGGAAGAGTTTTGTTTGAAGAGGAGTTTTTTTTTTTTTTTTTTAGCAGCTCGCAGAGGTTGTTTATGTCATTGCCAACTAGTCGATGGCAGAGCTGGTTAGTGCAGACGCCTTCTTCGAGGAGCTGAATCGGCTGGCCGAGAGGGGTGAAGCAGGAGAAAAGAGTACGGCGGGGTGTGCATGAGCGTGTAGAAGTGAGGCGGTTTGAATGGTTGTCCCAGATTTCTTTGGTTGTGAAAAAAAAAAGCTTGCTTACCTTGAAAATCTGCTCCGTCAGCGCCAAATGACTTTTACTTCCAATGCGCGGGAAGATCGAACAGCTTCGTCGTTCACCAGGCGAGGCAGGCCTTCGACGCTGGGTTTGCCGAGCACGTCCCCGTATACGCTTCGATTGTACGCGAACAGAGATGATAAGAAGGGTCCAACTTGGGCGGCGAGGAGAAGGTAGGAGTGAGACGTGTCTCAAAATTCGCATTTTGGACGCGCGGCGCGCGCATAAGACGAGGTTACTAAGTCCGCGTTTGACGTTTCGTATGCACTCAGTTGCCGGAGCCGACGCTCTCGACGTTCGAGCCGGAGGAGGAGTTGAGGGAGATGATAGACTTTTCCGCGGACGAGCAGGTGCTTTTGCCGTTAGGTACGACGGAGGGGGGGGGGAGATAGGGAGTCCATGCGCCGCGCGCAACGATGTGCTAACGGACGGTTGCCCGATTGGGTGCGCTGGAACGAGGATAGAAGAGCAAATAGGCGAGGTGGGCATTGATTACACCAGTTTGTGCGACGTGAGCGTGAGTCGTGCGTCGAGGGAGTTCGACATTGTTTACGACTATCGCACAGGTGAAATATTGGAGTTTAGGGACTTGGAGTTGCCGTTGGAGGCCAGTTTCGTGGACCTGCCGGTAGAGGACTGGTTTCGAGACCGGGAGTTGGCGTTGGAAAGAGACGAAGAGGCGTCCGGGGAGGTCGAGTCGGAGAAAGAGGACGGTTCGACGTCCCGTAGGCGAGTAAAGATGGAAAAGTTGTTCGATTTGTCCAAGCAGAGCTTGATGCTGCCAAAGATGGGGTTTGGTATTTGCTACGACGGTGACGAGGGGACGCCGACAATTCTGGGAGGCGAGGACGTCGGCGCGGAGGAAGCCGCGCAGAGCGAGACGAAGTCAGCCGAGAGGAAGAAGTCGTTCGACACGATTTATCAGGAGAGGCAGGAAGAGAAGGCGAGGCAGGAGGCGGCACTGGAGAAGATCAGGGGAATTTTACGGGAAGGCGCAGAAAAGCTGGACGGGGGCGATGAGCAGGAGAAGGGGTCTCCGAGTGTGGTGATACGCGATCTGTCTCGCGTGTGTAAGAATAACAACAACAACAACAATAGAAGTGAAGAGATGAAGGTGTTAGAGGAGGAAGAGGAATTTCTTCAGAACTTGAAGCAGGAGGAGATAGCGGCGCCCTTAGAATGGCTGTCGTTGATGCAGAAGAAGGCAACTAAGGAGAAATCAAGTTGGGCAGTGATGACTCGAATGGAAAACATTTTGGTCGATTGGCAGGAATTGGTGCCTGAGCCCGCAATCATTTATCCGTTCGAGATGGATGAGTTCCAGAAGGAGGCGGCGTACCACCTGGAAAACGGAGAGTCAGTCTTCATCGCCGCACATACGTCTGCCGGGAAGACGGTGGTGGCCGAGTACGCCATTGCCCTGACAATGAAGCACATGACTCGCGCGATCTATACCTCGCCCATCAAGGCGCTGAGCAACCAGAAGTACCGGGACTTCATGTACGTCTTCGGCGATGATGTGGGCATTGTGACCGGGGATGTCAGCGTGCGAAGCGAGGCGTCCTGTCTGGTCGTGACGGTGGAAATCCTGCGATCGATGCTGTACAAGGGCGCGGACTTGGTCCGGGACGTAGAGTGGGTCATCTTCGACGAAGTTCACTACGTGAACGACCTTGAGCGCGGAGTCGTCTGGGAAGAGACGATCATCATGTTGCCAGATCACATCAACCTGATCTTCTTGTCAGCCACCGTGCCAAACACGTTCGAATTCGCCGACTGGGTCGGGAGGACCAAGAAGAAACCAATCTACGTGATCACGACCGACCGCCGCCCTGTTCCCCTTGAACACTATCTGTACTTCGACAAAAACCTGCACAAAATCGCAGACGCGAATGGCTACCTGCCAGACGGGTACAAAGCCGCGGCGAAGGTCTGCGCCGAGCGAAACGACAGCAAACCGAACGTCGCCTTCCGACAATCCTGGCAACAAGAACGAGGCGGATGGTGCGCGATCGTGCAGATGCTCAAAAAGAAGCAGCTCCTACCCGCTGTGACGTTCGTTCTGTCGAGGAAGAAGTGCATGTTTCTGGCCGGCTGCTTGGCCAGCGTGGACCTGACGGTCGACGGCGAAAAGCAAGAAACCATTCGGTTCATACGAAAATGTCTGAAGCGCCTCAAGGGCGCCGACAGTCAACTTCCACAAGTGCTCATCCTGAACGAGATGCTGCAGCGCGGCATAGGCGTCCACCACAGCGGACTGCTGCCCATCATCAAAGAAATGGTCGAAATTCTGTTCTCCAGGGGTCTGGTCAAAATTCTGTTCGCCACGGAAACATTCGCAATGGGCGTCAACATGCCAGCCAGAACAGTCCTGTTCAGCAGCATTCGCAAGAACGACGGCCAACAATTCAGAGATCTCTATCCCGGTGAATACATCCAAATGTCCGGACGTGCCGGCCGCCGCGGCTCGGATACCGTGGGCACCGTAATCATCGTCTGCGATAACCAACTGCCAGAACCCACCTCCCTTCGCCGAATGATCAGCGGACGAGCCACCAAGCTCGAATCGCAATTCCGAATAACGTATAACATGATCCTCAACGTGCTCAAAATGGGCGACGGATTCCGCATCGAAGATATGATCAAGCGCTCGTTCTTCGAATCCTACAACCAAAAAGACTCCAGCAATTACCAAGAGCGCCTAAAGCGAATCCGGTCCAAAATCGACAACACGCCTCCTCTGATCTGCAAACTCGGATATGGCGACCCTGCGCCCATGGTCGAATACTACGAACTGACCGAGGCGCGGCACCAGCTAAACAAGCAAATACAGGCGTGGCTAATACAGTCCAACTACTTCAAGGAAATGCTGTGTCCGGGCAGAGTCGTAGTCATATCAAACCATCATTCCTTGCCGAGAAACGCGCTGGGCGTCATCGTCCGCACCCTCGGAGAAGTCAAGTTCTGTCGAGAACTCGACCTGAACGACGAAGCCGGGCTATCTCAAACAATCAGGGTCCTGGCGCTCACCGGCTGTCCGAGCAGAGACCTGTCCAAGCAATATAGGCTTGTCACCATTAGAGTCACCGCCGGCAACCTGGAACTCGTCACGCAAAGAAAATTCAAAAAGATCGACCCCGAGCTGATCGACGTAATAGGCAGGGAGAGCTACATCAAGGACATCGTCAACGAGCTCACCGCCATCTCCATCGAGTGCATGCCGGGACTGCCGGAACCTCTGAATTTCAGCAAAACCTCTAAAATCAAAAGTCCAGACTTTGTCGAACTGACTGTCAAACTTCAAAGCGTAGAAGATTCGATGCTCCAAAACCCCTGCCACCACTGCAAGCACAGGACCGCGCAGTATAAGGCGCAGCAATCAATCGTCCGAATGCATGAATATGCCTATGCGTTGGAATACATTCTCTCGGACACCAACCTACTAATGTTTTCCGAGTACGAGGCCCGCATAAAAGTCCTGAAAAAGCTCAACTATATAGACAAGGACGGATTCGTCCAAATCAAAGGGCGAGTCGCTCGAGAATTGAATAGCTGCGATGAGCTGGTCGCCACCGAGCTCATCTTCGATAACGTGTTGACCGACTTGACGCCAGCCGAGACGGCCGCAATATTGTCTTCACTGGTATTCGAGCAAAAGACAACCGTTGATCCTATTATGCCAACCGCCAACTTGATCACGGCCAAAAACAAACTTTTCACTTTGGCGCGCGAACTCACCGAAATCGAGATCGACTGCGGATTGGCCATCCAGGTGCATGACTACAAAAAGAGAATCAACATAGGCCTCATCGAAGTCGTTTATAACTGGGCCCAGAACAAGCCTTTCCAAGACATCCTCAAACTCACCGACGTCCTCGAAGGAAACATCGTCAGAACCATCGTCCGGCTCGACGAGACGTGCCGAGACTTCAAAAGCGCTTCGAGGATTATCGGCGATGTCGATCTGTGCGCCAAAATAGAAGAGGCATCCAACTTGATCAAACATGGCATCGTGTTTGCAAACTCACTTTATTTGACCGAACACCAACAGTCAAACTTCGATGGATCAGCCAGCGCGGACTGAACGCCACGGGCGTATCACTCACCTTCTCAGTTCAAGCCGCTGCACGCCCGTCTATCTCACCCCCTGGTCATACCACAAACGAGGTAGAGCGAGAGAAGTCATCTCTATATCTAGTCCGGCTGTCTTTTAGAGCGTAACACAAACTATGAGATCCGCGTGAATAAACCGAACTGAATGCTGTAAACGCTCGCCTCCTGCAATTCTTTGAACGTCGCCGCATACATCTGTCTCGCGTGTGTGCGCGATTTTTTTTTCTCCTATTCCACCTGTCGTCGAAAAGTGTGACCAAAGCGGTATGTCTCTCTATTGCTTGGTCTGTGTCTTGGGCATGGCCATATCAACCGGATTGATCCAGTTCTCGTACTGGCTCTCGGTGAAGAAGTTCAGCTCCACACCCGCCTCTTTCAGTGTCTTCTTTTCCAGATGGGCCTTTTTTGCAATTTTGGCTGCTTTGTCGTAGCCAATGTAGGGATTCAGCGCGGTGACCAACATGAGGCACTTCTCGACGTATTCCCCGATCCTCTCCGTATTCACTTCAATACCCGCCATGCAATTCTCGTTGAAAGATTGACAACCATCGGATAGAAGATCGATCGATCGAAGGATATTGGCAACAATCACCGGCTTGAACACGTTAAGCTGCAAATGACCGTTGGAAGCGGCGACTGTGACGGCAACGTGATTGCCCATCACCTGGCAACATATCATGCTCAGCGACTCGCATTGAGTTGGGTTGACTTTTCCGGGCATAATGGAAGAACCAGGTTCGTTTTCTGGGAGGATCAGCTCTCCCAAGCCGCATCGGGGACCCGATCCAAGAAGCCGGACGTCATTAGCAATTTTCATCAAAGAGGCGGCAAGTGTGTTAAGCACTCCACTTATTTCCAGCATGGCGTCATTAGACGCCAAGGCTTCAAACTAACTCAGGTAAGCTATGCAACAAACAGATTGCAGAAAAACAAAATTTTACGAACCTTGTCTGGAGCCGAGTAGAATCCAATGTCCAAAAACGACGCAATCGTCCCCGCTATCTCTCTGTCAAACCCGCTGTACGTATTAAGCCCCTAGACAAGTCAACAGAGAAAGCCGTTAGCGTGTCATCATGTGTGCAAGGTGTACGCGTGTCACGTGTACAGTGTGTACGCGCAAACTTACCGTTCCAACCGCCGTCCCCCCCTGAGCCAGACTATGCAAACTATCGAATGTGCTTCGGATTCGTCTTAATCCGTACTTGATTTGCGATGCCCAGGCGTTGAACTCCTGCCCGACAGTCATGGGAACTGCGTCTTGCAAGTGAGTTCTTCCAATTTTGACGTGACTGAAAAATTTTTGAGCCCGTTCCCTTATTTTTTTTTCAAGAGACTCAAGGGCTGGAAGAAGTTTCTTGACCAGGCTGAGAGTAACGGCTATGTGCATGGCTGTCGGAAATGTATCGTTTGAACTCTGCCCCTTGTTTACGTGGTCGTTAGGGTGGACTGGAGATTTGGATCCTAGCGGCTCTCCTAGTATCTGATTCGCTCTGTTGGCAATCACCTCATTGACATTCATATTCGTTTGGGTCCCAGAACCGGTCTGCCAAATGACGAGCGGAAATTGGTCGTCAAAGTTGCCTCTGATGATTTCATCGGCGGCACAAACGATGGCCTCGAATATTTTGGGGGAAAGTTCCTTGTGGTCAAGGTTAACGAACGCGGCGGCCTTTTTGATCAACGCAATCGCATGAATGATTTCAATTGGCATTCTTTCGCGTGAATTTGGACCGATTTTGAAATTCTCGAATGATCTGGGAGCCGCAGACCCGTTCAGTGAGAAAGGAGCTGTCAAAGAAAAAAAGGGCAAAGACGCAGTCGTAAACGTACCGCTGCGTCTGTGCGCCCCAGTAGCAGGTTTTGGGGACTAGAATGGTGCCCATTGAGTCGGTCTCGACGCGCATGCTGTCTTCAGTATCCTAGAAAGTGCGAAGGGGGTAAGGGAGCCTGCACGGAGGTCATCGCAGACATGCAGAGCATAGACGAACTGGTCGGTCTGAGGGATTTTCGGCCATAGTACACGAGTGCTCAGTGCAATGTTTCAGAAAAAGTGGACATAGGTAGCGCAATTAAAAAAATTGTACGCAGGCCATTTTAACGTCAAAAACACAAACGAAATTTCAGCTCTTGTAAGGTTCGACGGCATCCATGTTAAAATCATGCTCGATAAGCTGAATAGCATCATCAAGAAGATAGAAAAGGGGTATGCCTATCTTCAGCAGGTGTGATCATGACGGTTTATTCGCTTATAAGGTGGGCGCTTGATGGAAAGGGGTCTATCGCGGATTTCTTTGTCAGATGAAATGCGACGCATCAGACTAACTAAACAAACTGTGTTTTTTGTACGCGCGATTTTTTTTGAAGGACGGACAAGTCAAAGGTACTCCGCTTGCGACGACAGCCCACGACGGTGCACATGTCATGTTGGTCTAATCGGGTCTAATCGGATAAGTAGATTAGACGTACTCATGTTCAAAAATGCGAATCTTACGTTATACATGGCTTTCTGACAGAAACAGGCGCAGAATGCTGCGAACGACCAGATGCGTTCAGAAGAAGACGTTGTTCTGGATTTGGCAGGTAGAGAGTTGACGTTATAGTAAGTCTTTAGCTAGAACCACCATTTTTAGCGCTGTTCATCTGTGGCAAGACGTGGATTGATTAACGCTTTTTTTTCAGCTATGCCCAAGTCTTTCAGACTATTCGTTACAACAATCAATCGCTTATAGATAAGGGAAGCTCGGCGACCCAAAAAATTCGCAGGGTTGCGGCTTCTGTCCTAGAGATTGATCGCCTTCTGCTGGACCTCCGCCATTACTCACAGCGCGCAGCAGACATCTCCGAGGGCATTGTCCAGACCGAGCAGTCCATCCGCGAGATCATCCGACAGGTCGACCAGGTGGAGCACCTGCTCTCGAACAAATTTCGAGCCATCTTGTCTCGTCAGGCTGAGCTGAGGATTCTTGAGAGGGAGCGCCAAGTCGACGCACTGATACTCAAGTGCGAAGCTGAATTGAAGGCGCTGGAACCAAACGCGACCGAGTCAGAAAGTCTGGCCGTGACAGATTTCGAAGCCCGATCGCCGGCTAACGCGGCGGCCTATCTAGAAGACTTGGACAACAAAATTCAACAAAGCCTCAATCAATACGTCGCGTACGGCAAACTTCCCCTGAATAAGCCCGTTGAGGACAGGCCAGCTTCGGTGGCCGCAAGTCAAATCGAGATCGAATATGACGAAGCGATGATACATGATCTAGGCGCGTTTCTAGAGGATGCCGATTCGGAAGACCAAAATTGAAGCGGATCCCTAACAAGACCGCAATTTTTAAAAATGTATTTAAAAATGTTTTGAGCCCGCATGTTGTCTTTTATAACTTTTTATTAATGGACGCCGTCATGCATGCCGAGTGTGAGAGTCCGCACGCGCCGTGCCCTCTGGACGAGGGTGAGGTGACAAGAAGGCGTCGCCGAGACTTCATCGGTACAAGTTTGTACCGCTGTAAAAAACGCTCTAGAATGTCGGTTTGCAGGCGGTCCAAGTCCGGCGCGGTGCCAACCGAAGCGCAGAACGCGGCATCGGAAGACGAGCAACCCGCTCTGAAGCGCGAGAGCAAGCCAAGTACGACCTTGCGTGGACAGAGGGAATTTGCACTCTCGTTTGTGAGCACTTTTTTGTTTTTCGACTGACAGGTGTCATATTACTTGCTTTGAAGAGGAAGGCGTGGCCAAGAAGGGCAGGTCTAAGACCCCGCTCGTCGTCAGGGGGTTCAGCAGAGAGTTCAACATACTTTCGGATAACGTGCAGACACCGGAAGCCCTGCTATCCATAATAGGCAATGAAGACCTTCCCAACCGGTATGTAGCGCAGCAGTTGGCCCAGTACCTTTGGGAGCGAGAGGTGGGGCTGCTAGAGAGGTGCCTGGACGTTTTTCCGAGAGAGTCGATTCTCAGATGGGCAAGGGCGACACTATCAATTGAGGTGAGCGGAGGCACGATGATCAACAACCAGACGCGCCGACGTACGCCAGGCGGGATATTCTTCAAGCTAGTTCAGAGAGAAGCGACGAAGGAGGAGTTAATGAAAACGATAGGACTTCCTGGATACCGCCAGCGCCGTAACAAGGTATACGGACTACTTCGGCCGAAGAAGCACCGCGGTCCTGCGATCGACGTCCGCGAGCGCCCTCAGCCCGCGAATTTTTTCGAGAGGAGAATCGAGGAGGGCGGCGCGTACAAGAATCCCTTCGCGCAGTCGCTGCAGCGCGAGGACCATGGCGTGGTTTTGTGACCACACAGGTCATGTGCACACACGTCTCTTTGACATGTGTGCTGGTTGGGCTAGGCGGGGGGCCCTTCAGCGCTAGAAGATGCCAGTGCGCGGCACGCTGTAGCGGGGCCCGAGGCGCTTTATTCCCTTCGCGACGCGGTGTTCGGTGTGTGCTGCATGCGTGAGAAGGCAGTGTGTACAAGAACGGTATTTTTTTTTTTCCTGTAAAAATGCATAAATCACCAGAACACCTTTTTTTTTGCAGTCTTGGTTGATGAGCGTTTGATTGCTATGATCCATGGTCCTGGCTTTGAATCTTTCTGGTGAACAGAACAACAAGAACTTGCATAGAAGGCGCGACTCCGAATCCGAGAGACCCCGTCTGCATGACGGAGAAAGCAGCGAACATTACGAGCATTCATGCGGGGCTGACGTGAATCCGTTCAGGGAGCTAGAGACAGCGGGGACTTGCCCGGGCGGCCCTGGCTCTGAGACCCAGCCAGAGGGTGATCGAAGAGGCTCTAGCAATAGTAGAACGGGCAGCTGTTCCAACACGCGAGACAAGCTCAAGGAATTCAGTAGCAGTGTGTATGATGTATGTGTGTTTACTTTTTCCTGCCAATGTGCGCCTTCTTACGTCGCTCGTGCCGCTGACGCTAATGGCATTTGCTCAGTTGCAGTCTACGAAGAACTTTCAGAGCATGTTGAACGACAGGGGGCTGGAGCTGGTCTTCGTGGAGGGTGACGGGAACTGCCTGTTTCGCGCCATCGCCGATCAGATTTACGGAGACCAACACATGCACGGAATCGTTCGCAGAGATTGTCTCAATTACATGGTACGTACATATGCTGTCCTGTGGGTTGTGCCCGCCCGCGCTTCCGTTTCGCGCGTGCCTAATTCGTTTCTTCGTTGCGCCGACGTGCACGCGCCTTTTGATGAGGACAGGAGAAAGAGAGGGACTTTTTCGCCGATTTCATCAGTGATGACTTTGATGGCTATGTCCAGAACAAGAGAAATCTCGGTGTGTACGGGGACCACCTGGAGTTGCACGCCCTGTCGGAGATGTACGGGAGACATATTGAGATCTTTACGCCCAGCGGAGAAGTCCTGCGCTTGGACCATGGCGACTCATCCGCCCGGGGCGAGCCGCCCCTGCGGCTGAGTTACCACAACGAAGATCACTACAATTCCGTGCGTGATCTCAACAACCCGTCCATCGGCGCGGGACTGGGGCTCCCTGGATACATCCCCGGCCTCGCCGATAAGAGACAGCTACAAGATGCTCTTCGAGACAGTGAGTCGACTCTGTGCGAAGACACGCTAGTGGAGCACTCGCGAGCTGAGAGTGAGCAGCAATACATCGATGAGCAAATTCTCAATTCCGTACTTCAGAGTTCTGAGCTCGAATGCGTGGATGACGTGATAGCCCAGGAGTACTTGGCCGAGTGTTGCTTCGGAGACGAGGACGACTCTGCCTAGAGGCAGGGATCTGCCCTTCGGGGTCCCAGCGTGGTCCACGTTGTTGTTGTAGATATAAAGACATCTGCTGCGTCCGATACGGGCGTGGCGAATGGCCACGCGCCCGCGTTGCGTTGTTCGGTCGGTCCCTCGCGGAGAGAAAGGGGTTCGTCGTTTGATTCGCGGGGGAGGGGGGTGTGTACAATTTGTTATGTGCCTGACGTCGATGTGTGCATCTTCATTGATTGCGCGAAAAAAAAAGTTCGGACGACGAGGTGCGCAGCACAGAAGCCCGCAGCGACGAGCGCGTTCGAATCAGCCCGGGCCGCTCGCTGTCGAACAATGCGCGACTGCAAGAGAGACACAGGGCGCTCAGTCTTTTTGCACACAAAAAAACGCGTCAATGCCGCGTGTTCACGAGAGTTGGCACAGTGAGGCGCACATGCCAGCGATAGAATCAGTTCCTATCATGGAAGGACCGCCGGAGTACACGCGCCCGAGCGCGGCAGTCGCGTACACTGCGCGCGCGATTTGCATGTTCCCCCGTTTTTGTGTACCCACTTTTTGTTAGGTTTTTTGTCGTGGGCGCGCTCTCTGCAATTCATTAGTTGTTCGACAGCTATAGCAAATAACACCAGCTACTTTGAACTTATTGCTTGTGAACGTGTAGAAATAGACGAACCATAGATGGCTTTTTTACGTGTGTTTGCCTGTTAACCGCGGGCCTAGCGCGCAGATAACGCACGTAGTCCCCCTCTGTCTTTGAGAGCGCGGGGTCGATGTTTACCTGCTGTCGTCGTCATCTTTGGCGTTGTTAGATATCGTTGTTTGTCGTGACGGAGGAGAAAATGGGCCAGGAGCAGAGTTCTGGGATAAAGCAGGCCTTTCAGAGGCTTGACACAGGTACCGTTCGAAATGTGGATACTTGCCGCGAGGGAGCGCCGTACGTCCCTTGCGGTCTTAGGAACGCGCGGTCTATCGCGACGCGCGCCTGCGACGTGTGGCGAGAGACGCTAACGCATCGAGCTGTTTTTCCCGAACTTTTTTGCTGCGCTTCGGAACGTGTGCTTGTCGGCGGCGCACTGCGGATTCGGCTCGGACGTGCGAAGATCATAACGGGACCCTCAACCTTGGCGATGTGTTGACCATACAGGCGGTCGGGGGCGTGGAGCACCTCATACACAATAGCCCCCTTCTTTTGTACAGAGTATGTGTGTATAGCGGTTGTACGGAGTCGTTCGTACAAGTTTTTTGGGTTGTTCAGAGTTTCTCACGTTTTTGCGCGTTGTTTCGTTTGTTGCGGCGCGGCGCTGGCTGGGCAGTTCGACAAGGAGGGGAATGGGTCGATCAACCGCCAGGAGTTTACCAAGCTGCTGACCTACATCAAGTCGAAGGAGAAGGAGATACGAAGTCGCCGGAACGGCGAGCAGAGGAAGCACTCCAGGGTTTGGTCCACGATATCGAGAGAGACGGCGTTGGAGTTTCAGCTGAGCCGCGAGGAGGCCACGCCGGCGCTCACGGGGAACAGACCGTATTGCGACGATAATGCGCCGGCGCTGGAGGACAGCGAGGAGTACGAGTTGGCGTTGGAGATTTTACAGGACACGGTGGAGTACTTCAACTACATAGTGAGGAATCCGGAGGGGAGGAACAAGTTTTTGAATTGGTTGTTTAGGCTGGCGGATTTGGACAACACGAATAGGGTGTCGGTGACGGAGTTGGCGGTGATGATTCAGGCGCTGAGACACGATGGGATCAATCCGGAGGACCTGATATACGATTCTGGGAGCTTTTTGGACGCGGCGTCTGCGAGGGAGGGGTTGGAGAATTACGACATGATTTTGGCGTCGCAGCTTTTGCAAGAGTACGACGTTGATTCTAAGGGTTACTTGACGCCCCGGGAGTTCCACGTGTTGGCGAGCTTGATTGTGCGGAATTACGAGTCGCGGAACGAGGATTTGGAGTTGCTTTTTTCGGACTATCATCTGGAGGGTTACAAGTTCAAGCGCCGGCTGGCCAAGGGGTCCAATGGCGACGTGAGGTTGGCGGTGGAGCTCAAGACGGGCGTCTGGAAGGCGATCAAGATTCTGCCGAAGGGGAACGTGGCCGACCTTTCTAGGATTGACACGGAGATCAAGGCGATGATGATGTTGAAGCACCCGCACGTGGTGAGCTTGGAGGAGGTGCTTGAGGATGATACGCACGTGTTTTTCGTGATGGAGTTTTGTGGCGGAGGGAACGTGTCTGATTACTTGGGGGGGAGGCCTATTAGCGACGAGTTGGCCCGGTTTTACTTTTCGCAGATCGTGCGGTCCGTGCAGTACTGTCACGAGCGGGGCGTGGCGCACAGGGATTTGAAGTTGGACAACATTTTGCTGGACAACGACTCGAACGTGAAGATTTCCGATTTTGGACACGCTGGCATTTACCGCAAGGGTTGGGATTTGTTTTCCACGCCGCTGGTGGGTGGGTTGTGTCATTTGGCGCCGGAGCAGATTGCCGGGAGGCCCTACCCGGGCGAGAAGCACGACGTGTGGTCTTTGGGGGTCATTTTGTTTATTTTGTTGTCTGGGACGCCGCCGTTCAAGGCGACGAATCCGGTGCAGTTGATAGACGACATTCAGCACCTGAGGTACCAGTTGCGCCCGGGGGTGCACGCGGACGCGGAGGGTCTCATCAGACAGATGTTGACGTTGGACCCGAACATGAGGCCGACGGTGAAGGAGATTGCTCGCCACCCGTGGTTGAAGGGGACGATGGTCACGCCCATATTGACGCGTTTTAACTTGTTGTTGCCCAAGCGTTTTTGGGTGAAGTACAAGTGCACGTGCGAGTCGCTGTGCTACGTGTTGAAGTACTTGGGGATCGAGCCGGTGTTCAACCCGCTGACGATCAAGGCGGTGGAGGACGAGCACGGCGTGGTTAGGTGTCACTGGCCCGCGAGGGGCGTCAAGTTCAGCTTTAAGGTGGAGAGGGACAGTGAGGACGTGGAGATGTTGGAGTTCAGGTTGTCGAGTGGGGCGTCGAGGGACTTTTTGTCGTTATTTCCGAAGTTGCGTTGGATAGTGTCGAATTTGGGTTCGAAGAACTATGTTCACCTGTGCAAGAGCGACAGCAATATTTTGACCGAGGACAAGAGTTTGAGCGTGTTGGAGATTGTGTCTTACCGGAAGCGTGACCAGAGGAAGAAGCCGTTTGGCGTGGCGGAGGTTTCGATTTACCCGTACGGAGGTCGAGGTGAGGAGGGTGCCGCGGGCGAGATGCGGAGGTGCGTTTCGGACGTGAAGTCGGATGGTTTGAGCAGGCCCGCGCCCCAGACCGACTGCAGGGGGGGAAGTGCTGGGGAGCCTTCGTTTGACGCGCGTTCGCTGAAGTCGTCGCTGTCGTCTCGGGAGGATGCTCGCCAGCAGTCGTCCGCGCCGGGGTCTGATTCTGCTGAGAAGGAGTGTCGGAGAGGGGGAGGAGCGCACCATCACCATCATCACCACCATCACCGAAACGGTCGTCGTCACCGCAGAGAGTTTCACTCGAAGGATCACAGCGCATCCCCCACTGAGGGGAGGGGTTCTTCGTCCGACTCCTCGGTTCACAAGTCATATTTGAAGCCCAAGTATCGAGCGTGCGAGATGGAGGGCGAGGCCGTGAAGGAGGCGGTGCGATACGATGACCGCCACGACTGGAAGAGCGCGTCGTCCGCCGCCAGTTGTCAATCCGATCCGGGGATGAGATATTCTCGGAGGGGGGAGGCAGCGGGTGGCAGAGATTCCTCGTCGGTGAGGAGTGGGGGAGACGAGCATGTCCGCGAGATGTCCAGGGATGGTTCCAAGCAAGATGTCCTTCAGTCGTCCAAGTGTCGACATCGACAGGGTTGAGGAGGGAGTTAGTTTTCGTGAGAGAATGTAAGAATGTATGTGAGAAAGGGTGTCATTTTTTGAGAAAGAGGTTATCTCCCCGAATGTGGCGGGGGGGGCGCGGTTTTACGGGGCTTCCACAGGGCTTCTACTAGGTGGTGGGGGAGGGGGTTCCGACGTGGTTGCGAGAGCTTGAGAAATTTTTTTTTTTAGGGCGAGAGAGAGTTTCGAAAGCGCCTTGAGAGAGAGCGGGAGAAGAGAGGGTCGGGGCCCGAAGTCTGCGGTCTTTTTTTTTTTGCGCGATCTGCTCCATTAGCCCTTGAGAGGTCTTTGAGGTGGGAGAGGTCCTAGCGCATCATGCTGGATGAGTTGAACATTTCCATATTCGGCACTCGATACCCCTGGACGCCTATTCACGTGAATCCGTTTAGCACAGAGTTTCGGGTGGATCAGACTCACTTCATCAAGCTCTGGAGCAAGAGTTTGGCCTCGCTGCCGATTTACAAGGATTTGCCGAGGCTGATTCGAAACATAAAGATTATTACCACAGATCGGAACGTTGTACGTGAGCGAGCGTAGGTCGGCTTTTTTTTCTTTTTTTTTCTTTTTTTTCTTTTTTTTTTGACTGTTGGAACTGATCGTGTCGGAGCGGTCCGCTTCGGACTCTTTTTTTTTTTTTTTTTTTAAGTTGTTCGAGGACAATGGATTGAGTCCGACCGAACTCTTGCCTCTGTTCTGCTTGACGCTGTCCAGGAGCCTGGGCGAGCACCGAAACTTCGTGCAGAGGCTCGAAGCAGAAATAAACGAGTACATATCTGAGGAAGACTTGCAATACTCTGTATGCTTCAGGGAGACTCTCTCTGCGTGGTCACCGCAGACTTTTCGGGGGAGAAGGAGAGAAGAACTAAACCGCTTCCTTTTTTCCCCCTTTTTTTTTTTTTTTTCTTTTTTCCTTCTTAAAGATGAGATCTTGGCTGGAGAACACGAAATTGCCGAGCTCCTCGCGCTTCTTCAAGTTGCTCGGGTGTCTCAATCAGCAGAGCATTTCTCCAGGTGTACGCCAGAACGTTCCGCGCCCCTTTGAAACGCGCGAGAGTCTTTACGAGTGCTCATTCTCTCTTCGTTTCCCCAAAAGGTCATCCGTCTGAGAAACAGCTTGTACGACAAGTACCCGTACAAAGACGTCCCCGGGGGCTGGAAGGTAAAGATCTTGGTTCAGGAGAACGGGTACTCGATCGTCCACGAGAAGTCCGAGCAGTCTTACAACCAGGCACCGACGCACAGCTTCTCTCTGAACTGGGCGTTCACCATCAAGTTCTCCCCTTACTTTAGCAACGTGTGGGCCGGGTTCCAGGTGACCGGCTGGAACTGCGGCCCGGACATGAGTCCGGAGCTCAGGAAGGACTTCGAGGCAATCGTGGTCCAGCACACGCCCCCTCAAATCATGAATCACCGCCTGCTGATCGCGGACGATCAGTCTCCCCGCGGCTCTCTCCTGTTGACGCCGAAACTGGCGGAGCGGTTCCGCGTCGCGTACGCCGTGCACCAAATTCCGGCGTTTCCGGCCTCCGATAGCAACCTGGAATCTCCCCTCTACGTCCTCATGGAGAGCCTGATCTCCAAACTCGAGAGCGAGGAGAACCGCGCCGCTATCATGAACATGCTCGAGTCCCTCGTCTACGAAGTGGGCCACTCCGACGTGGAAGTCGTCTCCAGACTCCTCTCATACATACACATACACAACTACAGGTCCAGCCTGCTGTTCAAACTTCTTCACTACGACACACAAGCTCACATGTTCGGCGCCCTGAAGTCCCAACTGTCGAAGCACCTTCCCCACCTAGTCGACGACTCGAAGTACTACACCATCGAATTCTGCAGGACCAGGCAGGGCTACAAACTCGTCGTCAACCACGTCTCCAGGGACGACGAAAACATCATTTGGTGGTCGGCCCTCTTTTACCTCGACGAACGTCTCAGCACCTTTGACTCCTCCATCGTCGTCCAAGACGTCATGCCATCCCAAGACCTCCTCTCCTCTTCCAGCGCCTCCAGCCAACTCCTCTCCACCCTTGAACACCTCGTCACCCCAACCTCCGTCTTCAGCCAAAAATTCAGGTGCCTCAGCTCGGATGACCTCGACCTCTACTTCGAATCCACCCAAACCATCTCCAACTCCCTCTCCATCTTCCTCGACGGCGCCAACCTGTTCCAAGACTTCTCCATCAACACCTCCACTCTCCTCGCCGCTCTAAAACACCTCGAAAAACACATCTCTCTCGGCTCCATCTCCCCTCCCCCCTCCCCCCACCGCAACACCCCCCCCCACCCAAAACGCCTTCCAGTGTTTCTTCCCCGACTCGGACCAATTCAGCCCCGTCGCCTGCGCCATCCTCAAATGCTTCCACCCAACCATCACCAAGTTCATCTCCTCCCACGCCACTCGCTACCTCTCCACCAACTTCCTGCACAAATACACCCCCTCCAGTCGGCGACTCTTCATCTACCTCCGCTCTCGCTGTCTCAAACTGGTCCAAATCCAAACCGAACGAGAAGACTGCGCCAAAACAAACGACAAAAAAAAATTCCAGTTCCCCCTATTCTCCTGGAAAGCCACCTTCTACCTCGACATCTCCAACCCACTCCGCATCAGAAAGGCCAAGTGCTCCATCATCGACGTCGTCTGCACCTCGGAACCCTCCTCCGTCTCCAAAAAACACCTCATATACCCCGTCCGCATCCAATCCCACGAACACTACCTCCACCAAAACCTCGCCCAAGACCTCATCCAGTGCTCCAGCATGCTCGAAATCCGCTCCGAATCCAACCAACTCCTCTACCAACCCCTCCCGGAACTGGACCGCCCTCAACTCGTCCAAACCATGCTCGACGCCATCTTCTACAAAGTCGAACCCAACCACCTAGCTCAAATCTACTCCCAGTCACTCGCCAACTCCATCCGCGAACGACCCAACCTCGTCTGCGCCCTCTCCCACTTCTTCCAAGAACAACAGTCGCCCATCCACCTCTCAGACAACAAACCCCAAAAATCATTCAAACTCTTCTCCCTCCTCACTCGAAACACCCTCTGCCAAGCCATGCTGAGCCTGCGCGACCTGTTCTACGACAAGTTCCACTACAAAAGCGTCAAGGGCTCGTGGTCCGTCACGCTCCACTTCCTCCCCAACAAAAAAACCCTAATCACTCACTCCAAACAAGAACAAACCCCCTGTCTAGACGACTTCCGCTCCTACTTCTTCTTCGAGTGGCGACTCCAGCTAACGGTTGACCTCGACATGGAAACCATCAAACAATCGCAATACATCCACAACCTGTTCTTCCACGAAGAAACCTCCGAAGAAACTCGCACCGACGTCATCATGGCCTTCTCCCCCATCATCAGGGACTCCCCCTGCGCCTTCCTAAACATGGCCACTTCAATCTCCACCCTCGAAATCATAGAACTCCTTCGAAAAGCCATCAAAGACGCTCACCCCACTCCAGTCGAACACTCGTCCCTCGGCACGCTCGACGTCACCTTCCTGCTCCAACAACTCGAGAGAAACATCCCATCCAAAAAAATCCCTATCACACCCCTCGGCTCTAACCTAACCCTAGAACAAGAACTGTGTTACGGATCGAATCTCTGAGAATCTATTTTTTTTTTTTTTCAGAGCGCGTCCCCACCACCCTCGCAGTACAATCGCCCAATACCCCCCCCCCGCCGCAAATAAAAACCGCGCACAACCAAAACGCTCACCACTCCTCTATCCGCACCAATCACGTGCTCCCCCGTTCTCTTTTCAATTACCTCTTTTTAATCTCGGCGCGCCCAAATGAATCACTTGACCAAACCCCACCGTCGTGTCCTCGTCTCGAATAACAAACCTCCCCAACTGCGGCATCTCCTTGAACACCTCTATCGGTATCGGCGTCGGCACCTGGATGTGCACGTTTATCACCGACTTAACCCTTGCAAACTTCGGCAACTTTTTGACCACTTCTCCTGTCTTCTTGTCTAGCTCCACCAAAATCCTGACAAAAGATGCCTCGGTCACAACCGCGTGGATATGGAGCATAACGGCTGAACCCGACGTAATCAGCACTTTATTGGACGGTAGGTCCGTAATGACAACCTGAGCCACAAAATCAGTCGCCGTGTTCACTAAACTCTTGGCATCGCAAATCACGGACCCGCGCGCAATCTGGCTCTCGTCCGCTATCTTCAACGTAAGGTGCGCAATCTCTCCTGCGGCCACACTGTCCACGGACTCCTCAGTCTCTATCTTCGTAATCTCTACCTCCGCGTTTCCTGGTACCACCACGTACTGCCTATTCTTCACCACCGTGCCTTGCTCTATCTTCCCCATCGCTATGATGCCCATGTCCTTTATCCTGTCTAAAATCGGCATGCGCAGGGGCGCCGACGGGTCGCGAGGAGAACATGGAAGAGAGTCCAACGTCTCAATCAGAGAATTGCCAGTGTACCAGGGACAAACACTCGCGTCTATCCTGGTCTTTATGTTGTACCCTAACTGTCCAGAAATGGGTATAATGCTGACATCGCGCTTTATGTTGTAGCGCGTGTTTTGCAAAAATGGTACAATTTTTTTTACAAGGTCATCGTATCGAGTTTTACTCCAATTCACCGTCGGATCGTCCATCTTATTGATGCAAATAATGAGCGAGCGGATGCCCATGGCACGAGCCAGAAAGACATGCTCCCTAGTCTGGCCATTTTTTTCAAACCCGGACTCAAATTCGCCCTTTCGAGCAGAAATAATCAAAATTGCAATGTCCGCCTGGCAAAGACCCACCAGCATGTTCGGAACGTAATTCTTGTGCCCTGGAGCATCAAGGATCGTATAGCGCCTTTTGGAAGACAAAAATCTGGCACGACCAACTTCGATCGTCTTGCCCTTAGAGCGCTCCTCTTCAAGCGCGTCCATAATGTAAGACAAGAACCAAGATGTGTGCTTTCGCTCAACGGCCTCCTTGGTGTACTTTTCGATAATGCGCTCAGTAATCATGCCTGTCTGCCACAGAATTTGGCCAGAAGTCGTCGATTTTCCGGAGTCCACGTGACCTAAGAAAATGATACTAACATGCTCTAGAGTCTTGTTCTGCTCGCCGGAGACAGCGGGGACGGCTTCTTCAGATCCGCTCAAATATCAGACAAAACGCCACCGTTCAAGCACGCAAAGAAACATAGTCAGTAACGGCAATCTCGCCCTGGTTGTTAGCTGTCAAAAAAAAAGCGACAAGTTTTTAGAGGTGATGTTCGCAGATCGAAATGCGCACGTAGGCCTCAGAATAACAAACATGCGAAGTGCTGCGAATCCAGACTACTGAAAGGTACAGCTTCTTTCGGGTGAGAGTTATCCTGCGACAGAGAACATCCTGTCTACACACAATTCTTCCTAGAAATATTCTCTAGCAATTTGTATTTCGTACTATCACCTTCCGGCTTTTCTTGGGCTTCGTCAATCGAGGAGTTTTCTTGGGTTGATTTGAGGGTGGCAGCATTTGGCGCGGATGCCTCGGTTTCCTCAACAACCGCCTGCGTAGCGCAGACTTGACTTTCGTCATCTTTCAATACGGCGTCCGATGAAGACGACTGCCTAGGCTCGGAAATGTCTATGGACACGTCGCGAAGCTGGCACGCATCTTCTTCGCCAATGTCATGTCCCTTGCTATCGCTGCAGTCCGAGGAAGGTTGGCTCGACGCCGGAAATCTTTTTTCGGGCGCCTTTGCATCGTCGGTATAGACCAGCTTCAATTGGGAACGCCAATGAAGTCAAACGTACGGTCGCCGCAGTGAAGAAACAGTTACAGAGCAAGAAACGGTTTAGTATCAAGGCATAAACGAGAGCTTGTCGAGAAAAAGAGGCAGAAAGGCCACCAGTGCGGGGAACATTTGAAAGTGCGGCCTACAAGCTAAGCTATAAAATATTGATTCATACGCCGACTCCTGGAACGAACGAAGGTGCATTGGGATTCATATTAAACCAATTAACTTTTGAGAGGCGTCCAGTCGATTCGGCATGTAAGGACTTAGAAAACTGCTTTTTTTTTTTTCTTGAAACAGAAGCACAAGGCAGAGGCTGAAATATGCTGATCCCTCATCTTCAAAATAGTTTTTGTTTTTCAGCATAAAATATTTTTTCGTCATACAAATCTGAGCACGTCTTTACACAAAAGGGAGACCGCTCAATCAGCAAACACGATATTGTAGCAAGGCTCTAATGTACCCTGATTTTCCAAATCGGGAGAATTTTTCGAAAACAAAATTCATTTGTAGCTGTGGCCATTTTACATGGAGCTTCTTGATCTCAACTGCGAACCTTGCTCGACCTCGCCCTGTTACGAAGACGAAGAAGAAGTCAAAGACACAAAAAATTTCCTCCCTGACGTTATTTTTGAAGTAAACACACTTGCAAGTTTCTGTACTAATTTTTCTGTCAGCTGCACACTTATTCGCTTTTCTTTCACCTGCCTTTGAATGCTTTCAAATAGTGGCGAGACACTGAGAGCCAGAAAATCGACGCGCCGCTTTTGCTGTTAGCCAATCGCAGAACCGCATGCATGTTTTTGGACGCGCAGTTCAAAGAAAGAAAGCCGTTAGGCAGCATAAGAGTGAGCTTTGACAACTTAACGGTACGTCTTGCATTTTCGTGTTTGGTCTGCATGGGTACAACTGACGTTTTGCGAAAAACAATAGGCTTCGCAACACCGTTATCATAGCCTCAGCCCATACAAGAAATGCTCTGAGATCTTTTCCGCTACGGTGGAGAACACAGACATTTTGCTTGTCATGTGCGAATACGGGTTGACTCCAGAGGTAGCGGGTCGCTGGGTCAGAAAGCTGTTTTCAAAGGTTAACGCTCAAGACGTGATTATTCTGGATACGCTCTGTTCGCGTATACGTTTGTCGGGTAAGATATGCGAGGCGCCCTGTTTGCGTATCATGCAGACCGACAGGGCTAAGGAGAGACACCAAGGCAACGATTTAATTTATTTGGAGTCGTCTGTTTTAGTTCAGAAACTCTCGGCTGCGGTTTTGAGTTATTGCCAAATCAGGGACATCTCTGCCACGCTTATCATTTCGCTAGAAAATGCGGTGAGCGTTGAACTTGCGACGCTGACGAGCTGGGAGACCTCATTGAAGAGGCTGCATCCAATATTCAGGTCGTCTATTTCGTCCGTGGATTATTTCAAATCCTCGTTTTACTGTTCTCCATCGAACACGTTGTACACGTGAGAATAAAAAACCTGCTCAAAACAATAAAACCAAAAACAAGACGAGACGGCTAGCTGATTGCGAGAAGAGAGCCATACGCCCCTCTCTAAAGCAAATATTGTGGAAATTAGATATTTTATACTACGCATTCCGATGCTAGCTATAGCAGGACTTGCATCTCGAGGACAGTTCGGCCGAAACAACGGACCTGATAGCAGTTATCATCTAAATGTGTACAAAATTCTGCAATATGCTGTCTTTGGAGGCAATATCGAACCCCTGCAGTTGGTTCTGCGACCTCTCTGACTGAGGAGGTGTTGGTAACGGCGTTGTTGAGGTTACCTAGGACATAATGAGTGAGACGAGTTTGTCGATTGATATCACGCCGTTTTCGTCTAGTTCCTCTAAAATGGGATCGACGATTTTTTGATCTAGTTTATCTCCCATCGTTGTGAGTATTTCGCGAAGGCGGCTCGTGATGACTTGTCCTCTGCCTTGGTCGTCTAGCATTTGAAGAGCGCTTCTCAGCTCTTCTGTTTCGCCGTTGTTTTCGAATAAAGCGAAAATTTCCTTGAATTTCTCGAAGTCGATTTTTTCGTTGTGGTATTTGCTGACAACAGTTTGAACTTCGGACTCGGTGGGAAATTTTCCTGAAATGGGCTCCTCGAGGAGAGAGGGGGATGAGAAACAGAGACAGCACAAACGAGTGGACCGGGACCTCCTGGCCGACGGCACACACCTAACGCACGCAAAATGGACCCAAGCTGAGCGGGTTTGATGCAGTTTTCTCCAGTGTGGTCGAAGAACGCAAAGGCCTCGCGGAGTTCGTCTTCATCTGGGTTTTTTAGGGGAGAGAGCTGGAGTTAAGGCAGGAGTTCGCGAAGGTTAGTTTCTAGAGCGAGGGTGCTCGAGGTGGCGCCCGCTCGAAGTCGTGCAAGAAAAGGGGGGTGACAGCTCTGAGACAGAGTGAGAGAGAAAACACGGTGAAAGGATATTATGATTTTGGTGGAGTTGGTTTTGGGCATTGCGGGGCTTATTTTGGGCGTCGCGACTCTGCGTCAAAAAAGGAAGGAGAATCGGAGTCGTTGAATTCAACGAAGAAGAGAAAAATAATTTGACGATTTCTCGAAACAGGTCTTTTAAATATTGGTTGGTACACACTTTTTGAGCGCGAGCTTTTGTGTTCTTCTTCGTTTTCTCACAGCAAAGGGGAGAGGAAGAAATGAGTGTAGAGCTCGAAGTACTGGGCCAGTTCGAGCCGTTTGGTCTGCGAAGCAAGGGTTTGAGCTTGGGCTTGCGCTTTGCGGAGGCCAGATATTTTCTTTTCGAGTCGAGGGCGAATGGGCGTGATTTGAGCGGCCGAGAGTGGGGTGGACACGCTGGACGCGAGGGACCGCGAGGACAGGGCGCGGCGGACGAGGCGAGTCCCGAGCACGAGTTGGCGTGCGTAATCCCCGAAGAAGAAATTTTCGTGTTGGACCGCTTGGTGACGTGGAGTGCAGGAGAGACCATTAGGAAGAGCCTGACGCTAGACGAGCCCGTCATCCAGGCGGTCGTGGCGAATTTTGACTACGGCCAGTATACGAAGTGCTCCAGCGCTTTTTACAAGAATCAAGTTTCGCCGACGGAGCAGCTCTATACAAACGAGCTTTGTGTGCTACATTCGGGTGCGTGGTCTTGTACCGCCTTTTTTTTTTTTTTTTTTGGCCTGGGCGCAAACCCGCCCTGGTTTTTTTTTTTTTTGGGGGGGGGACTAACGCGGCGTCGCAGGGTGCATAAAGGTGTTCAGCGCGGATGGGAAGACGTATAGCATCGTCACGCCCTGCGAGATGAAGAGGATGTGGGCGCTCCCGACGGGGTTGCTGCTCCAGCGTTCTACGAGAGGGTGCTGCCACACCGAGGGCAGCAGGGGCGGCGCCGGTGGTGCGGGTGCCGCGGAGTCGATGCTGGAGGAGGCGCCCGTCTTCTACAGCTTGACCCACCCGTTGGACGAAGTCAGACCGCTGTCGGTGTTCGATTGCTCTCCATTTGGCGGCGGTTTCGAGGACGCTTGCCTCTGCCAAGTAAAGCAGCACGTCAAATTCGGGGGGTGCGCTGGAGAAGCGTCTGGAGATTCTCTTGTTATCTCGAACCCTGCGTTCCGAGTCGTCTTCAGCAGCGCCTGTCTGCCCTTGGTCGTCTTGTACAACAAGGTCACCAAGCTCCACTCGTTCTGGCTCGTGCGCTCGCGCCGCGACGGCCAGCGCGAGCCTTGCGGCGAGTCGAGCGCTCTCCAGGAGACCGAGAGTCCCGCTCCGAGCGACGCGGAGTTTTTTTCGGCGCCCAAAAAAGAGCGCGCCGCGCTGAGCCACTTCGCGGACGGACTCCCCTGCTCCCCGCGCGAGCGGGCTGTCAATGCGGACGTCGCCTTGGAGCACCTCTACACGGAGCGGCTGCCCACCGGCACCAGCCTGTCCAAGTTGGGTCCCGCAACTCAGGTTTTTTTTTTGGCCACCCACGAGGCGAGTCTCGCCGTCTGTTTCTTGATTCCGCAGCGCGGCCTGCTCCAGTTCTTCGAAGTTAGCTGCGCCCCCGCCGAGAGGGCCGTCGGCAGCGGCGTGTCCGTCACCAAGACCTTCTCCCTCCCGTGTCTCAGCGCCGCGCCGCTCCACGGCCTCAACCCGGTCACCGTTCACCTCGCCTCCACCCCGGTCAGCGCCTCCTCCTACTACCTGCTCTTGGATACCGACCGCCGCCTCTCTCTCTATTCCATGAACCAAAAAATCTGCGACTGCCTCCTTCCCGACCGCTGCCCCCCCGCCAGCGGCTCTCCTTCTCCCGGCGAAGCCCACGCCTCGCGCGCGCTCCCCGACTCTCCCGCCCTCTCGCCGCCCCCTCGCGCCCCTCTGTGCCACAAAATCCTCCAGCTTGCGCACCCGGTCGCCAACCGCCTCAACCTCCTCTTCGAAGACGGACGCTCTCTCCGAGTCGCCCTCAACCTCCACCCCCAGCACTCCATCGTCTCCCACTGCTTCCGCGCCTCCTCTTGCACCCTCCCCGCCGACGTCTACAACGTCTTCCTCTCCGACTACCTGCGCTGGCACAGCTCCGCTCACGCCTCCTCGCTCTCCCACTACGACTCCTTCTCGCTCTACTTAGTCGCCCTCTCCGCCCCCTCCACCCACTCGCTCCCCACCCACTCCCCCGCTCCCCCCCACCCCCTCGACGACGCCGATTGGCTCTATCTGCTCTCTTCCCACCGCTCCCGCGCCGACCCCGTCCTCCCCCACCTCTTTCCCGCCTCCCCCCCGCCCCCCGCCCACCAACTGTCCCCCCACGCGCTCGCCCTCGCCTCCTCCTGGCACCTCAGACAAGAAGTCGCCGTGCTCAAACCCTACCTCAACCGCATCATCCACGGCCTCCACCTCCTCTTCGAAAACGCCAAACTCAGCACCCTCACCTCCAACACCGCCCACAAACTCGCCTTCACCCTCCTCGACCTCTCCTACCTCCTCGGCTGGACCAACTACCTAACTCACTACCTCCTCTTCCTCTCCAACCGCGATCGCCTCCGCCACCGCAACCGCTCCATCATCCCCGCCGTCCGACAACTCCTCCACTCCCCCCCCTCCTCCCACGCCCCTCCCCCCCACACTCACCGCCCAATAGAACCCCTCTACAAGTCCCCCCCCTCCATCTACCGCTGGCTCCACCGCTGCCTCCGCGGCATCCGCGAACCCTTCCCGCTCCTCAACGCCCAGCGCAACCCCTGCGACCTCACCCGCAAAATCTGCACTCTCTACCGCGTCCTCCGCTTCGGCCCCCACCGACAACCCGCCCACCCCCGCTCCCCCTGGCTCCAGCGAGCGCGCGCCATGGTCCTCTCCCTCGCCGACGACCTCCGCGGCCTCCCGGAACTCGACTCCCTCCCCTTCGGCGTCGCGCTCCCCATAAGGGAGGCCCTCTACGCCGTCAGGCACCACCCACCCACCAACTGGAACCACCGCTGCTACGAAATCATCGGCCGCACCGACCTCGCTCTCCAACACCTAAACTTCGAAACCCTCTCTCAAACCAAAGCCACCCTCAAGGAACGCGCCCACAAACCCACCGCCCCCCTCGACCACCCTCAACAACCAACCCCCTCCCAACACGACCTCCTCCTCAAAACACTCTCTCAACCCTTCCTCGTCTCCGACGAACCAGACCACCCTCCCCGCGACCCACCCACCTCCAACCGCCACGACGACCTCCCCCACCCGCACCATCCTGACGTCCTCAACCCCACCGCCCTCATGCGCTTCTCCCGCGACGACAGACTCCTACACGCCTCCAAACTCCTCCGCTCCACTCGCCCCATCAGACTCCGCCTCCACCCCGACGCCGAACGCCTCAGCGAACTCGACAAACTCAACGCGCTCAAGTCTCAACTCCACCTCCGCCTCCACCGCAACTTCGCCCTCTCCGTCGGCAGGGGCATGCTCAGACTCTCCGGCGAACTCGACACCTCCCGCCTCTTCCTCCACCCCCCCCACCAAGCCCCCGTCTCCTCCAGGTCCGACTGGTTCACCGTCCCACCCCTCGCCACCTCCGGCTACCTCCCAGGCGTCAAGGGCTCCATATCCCTCCCCGACGACCTCGACCTCGACGCCGAGTCCACCTGGCCCAACTTCCACAACGGCGTCGCCACCGGACTCTACGTCACCCCCTCCCACGTCGAGCGCCTCACCTCCTCCTGGATCTCCTATAACCGCACCAAAATGGAACTCACCGACGCCCACGCCGGCTTCCTCTACGCTCTCGGCCTCCAAGGACACCTCCAACAACTCGACCTCACCACCGTCTATGAGTACCTCTTCACCGCCCATCCGCTCATCTCCGCCGGACTGCTCCTCGGACTCGCCTCCTGCTCATACGGCACCGCCTGCTCCACCACCTCCAAAGTCCTCGGCATCCACTTCTCCCCCACCTCTCCCGACGCCGCCACCGACCTCGACTCCCACCACATCATCCGCAGCGCCGCCGCGCTCGGCGTCGGCCTCCTCTACGCCAACACCTCCCACCGACACATGACCGAACTCCTCCTCTCTCGCTTCGGCTCCGTCCAGCAAGACCTCGCCAACCGCGAAGCCTACGCTCTCTCCTGCGGCATCGCTCTCGGATTCGTCTGTCTCGGCCAAGGCTCCAACTCCGTCGGACTCGCCGACCTCGACATATCCAACCGACTCTACTCCTTCATGCACGGCGCCAAACAACCTCAAACTCACGCCTCTGAAACCATCCACTCCAACGCCCTCGCCGCCCAACTCGCTCGCCGCGTCGGCGGCCCCTCCCACTTCCTCTCTCACTCCCCCTACTTCTCCCCACCCACCCCCTTCGACTCGCACCCCAACTCCCCCCACTCCCCGCGCTTCCGCCTCGGCTCCTTCCACCTCCTCCCCCCGCCACCCCCCGACCGCCCCCCCTCCTCCCACTCCGAAAAACCCCGCCTCGTCAAAGAACCTCTTCACGTCAACAAAGACGTCCACGCACCCGGCGCCGTCATCGCCCTCGGCCTCATCTGGATGAAAACCAACGACCACACCGTCGCCTCCCGCCTCGCCCTCCCCCACACCGCCTTCCTCCTCGAATACATCCGCCCTGACCTCCAACTCCAACGCACCATCTGCAAAAATATCGTCCTCTGGGACCACATCCAACCCACCAAACGCTGGCTCCACCTCCAACTCCCCCCTGACTCCCTCCGCGTCCAATCCCAACTCCTCCTCCCCCTCACCCTCCGCGACGCCAACCTCCTCCTCGACCCCGACTTCCACACCTACAAAACCTCCTACCTCTGCATCTCCGCCGGCGCCTACATGTCCGTCGGCCTCAAATTCGCCGGCACCCACCACCAACCCGCCTTCCTCTTCCTTCTGCGCGCCTCCAAACTCTTCCTCAAACTTCTCAACTCCGCCGACAAATCCGAAAAACACCTCCTCGACCTCTGCTCCTGTCAAACCTTCCTCGCCCTCAGCCTCGTCGTCGCCGGCACCGGCAACCTCCGCGTCCTCTCTCTACTCAGAAAACTCCGCTCTCGACTCAACGCCTCCTCCGTCTACGGCTACCACATGGCCATCGGCATGGCCATCGGCCTCCTCTTCCTCGGCGGCGGCCTCTACTCCCTCAACACCTCCAACAAAGCCATCGCCTCCCTCATCTGCTCCCTCTACCCCATCTTCCCCTCCTCCGTCACCGACAACCGCTACCACCCACAACTCTTCCGACACCTCTACGCACTCGCCACCGAGTACCGCTGCCTCGAAACCAGAGACGTCGAAAACCTCTCCAGGTGCCACGTACCCCTCACCCTCCTCGTCAAATCCCCCTCCTCCCCCCTCCTCCAACCCATCCACGCCGTCTCCCCCTGTCTCCTCCCCCCCCTCCATTGGATCTCCCGCGTCCGCGTCAACTCCCCCAGGTACTGGCAAAAAACACTCCTCCCAGACACCAACCCACTCCATCGCCACCTCCTCACCAACCAACACTACCTCCTCGTCATGCGCCGCATGGGCTACCTCCCCTACCACCAAGACCCAAACATGAGCCGCTCTCTCCTCTCTCGCTCCTTCGCCCCCCCCCTCCCCCACTCCCCCGACTCCCTCTCCCTCTCCACCCACCTCTTCTCTCACTCCCCCAGCGACCCACTCTCCAAATCCTACGCCAACGCCGCCCTCCACGAATGCCTCCGCTGGGACAAAACCGAAATGCTCAACACCTACCTCCGACTCTACCAAATGCTCGACCACCCCCACCAACAACTCAGCTACTCCGACCTCTGGAACGCCAAAATCCTACTCTGCTTCTACAACCAATGCCTCGTCGACCAACCCCCCCCCACCCCTCATCCAAGACGAACTCCTACACTCTCTCGACGCCATCCTCCACCTCAGAGTCCCCCCACACCTCCACGCCACCTACTACGACCTCCCACACCACTCGCGTCGCCCACCCCGCCACTCCCTCGACTTCGACCCCCCTCTCCACCGCGAACTCTCCAACTGGAAACGCATGCTCCAACACCACCTCTCCGACCCCGCCCTCAAAGCCGCCAACCCCTGGACCCTCTTGAAACTCGCAGAACTGCAGGAAAAACTGCCCCCCTCCTGACAAATACCACAACCATAACAACAACAAAAATTAAACCACCTGTCACTCTCTCTCTATCTTTTTTTTTTTTTTCCCTCCCCACGCCCAAACCCCCATGGTGCGCGCAACACAGCCCCCCCCCTGACGAAAACCACAACAAAAAAAAAAACCACCTGTCACTCTCTCTCTCTTTTTTTTTCCCCCTCTCCACGCCCAAACCCCCATGGTGCGCGCAACACGGCCCCCCTCCTGACAAATACCACAACCATAACAACAACAAAAATTAAACCACCTGTCACTCTCTATCTTTTTTTTTTTTTCCCTCCCCACGCCCAAACCCCCATGGTGCGCGCAACACAGCCCCCCCCCTGACAAAAACCACAACAAAAAAAAAAAAAAAACCACCTGTCACTCTCTCTCTCTTTTTTTTTTTCCCCTCTCCACGCCCAAACCCCCATGGTACGCGCCTCACCCCCCTCCCCCACGCGCCAAACCCACCCCCTCACCCCCACGCCCCAGGAACCATCCAAGGCCAAAAAACGCAAGCCACCCGCCCCCATTCTGCCGGGAAAACCCAAGATCAACCCCCCCCCCCCAAAACGACTCCACCTCTCCCGAAAACCACCTCCAACTGCTCTCCATCGATCACGCCACCGGCACCCTCGCCGAGCTAAAATCCATCGACCACGAACTCAACTTCTCCAAGGAAACACAAGCCAAAAAGGGCCTCCATATCATGGACTCACCCACCTGCTGCAGCAAGAAGAAATCCTCCAACTTCCTAGCCTGGTTCTTGTGGCCACTCCCCGTCTCCGAATTCTTCTCTCACTACTTCGAGCAAAAAACCTTCGCTGCCAAAAAAAAAATTCCAGACTACTGGACCGGCTGGTGCTCCTCAGCGCAACTCGAAAAAAACATCCGCGACGACGCCATCTGGCCAGAAGACGCCGAATTCTACTTCTACTCCTCCGGACAGCGCTTCTGCATCGCGCCGTCTGACAGGCAAAATGCACGAAGCGACGCGCTGTGGGAACTGTTCGAAACGTCGCGCCTCTCCGTCAAAATTCAGCGCGCTCACCAATACTTCGAAAACGTGCAGCGCATGCTCTCCCTACTCGAAGAGGCACTTCTGTTGAACCTCTCCTGCGAGGCGTTCTACGTGCCGTCCGGCGCTCAGGCGTCGGCGCCGAAACGCGACGAAACCGACTCCTTCTTTCTCATCGTCGAGGGCTCAATACAATGCAACCTCTACGGCGCCCCCGACAAAACCAAATCTCCACCACTTCGCGACTCCGACCCCTCCGTCCAGACAAACGAGTTTGGAGAACCCAGCACTAACACCTCGCTGAACGCCGGAGACATCCTCTACTTGCCCCGCGGCACCATCTATGAGATACACTCTCACCCAGAACTCCAGAGCTCGCTCTACCTAGTCATTTCCCTCTCCTCGAACTTCACCTGGACCGACTTCCTTCAAGCCGCCGTACTCGGGGCTCTCAACCACGCCAACTCAACCTATCCGGAATTTCGAAAAACGCTACCCAAAGGCTACGCAAACTACGTCGGCGTCATGCACTCCGACCTGAAACACTCCGAAAAGAGAAAGGCCTTTCTCACCAAGGCCATGGCACTCTGTAAAGTACTTTGCGAAAAGGCACTCATGAAACCCTCTCAATTTGACGACGCAGCCGATCAAATGATGCGCCAATTCCTGCGCGACCGCCAACCTCCACAACTCCTGCTGTCCAAATATGAGCAAGGATTCGACTCCTGCGACGCCCCCTACTCATCCACCTCCTCAACCCACGATCGAACTCCCGACAACCCTCGCCACCCCCCAGAACAAGAAACGCCCCCAGATGTCACCGAATCCACCAAATTCAGACTCGTGACGAGGCACTGCCTCCGGCTCGTCATAGAAACCAACGCGCTCGTCTACTACACCTCGCCACCCACTGACGAAGACCCAAGCCACCCCTCAAAAGAAAAAAAAATAGAAATGCCTATCGAATACGCTGAAGCAATAGACTACCTCTGGAAAACCTACCCAAAATACGTGCGCGTCGACGAGCTCCCCCTCGAACACGAAGAACAAAGAATAGAACTCGCGTCAGAACTCCTGGACAAGCAAATCGCCATGGTCGAATAAACAGCCCCAATGTATAGTGATAACGTATACGCATGCTATGTATATAACCTACCTCCCTATACACACGCTTCCTTTTTTTCATGCACACACGCCTCTTTTTCATGCACACACGCCTCTTTTTCATGCACACACGCCTCTTTTTCATGCACACACGCCTCCTTTTTTTCATGCACACACGCTATGTATATAACCTACCTCCCTATACACACGCTTCCTTTTTTTCATGCACACACGCCATGTATATAACCTACCTCTCTATACACACGCTCTTTTTTTTTGACCTCAAAACTATGCCCTCCCACACGCAAGCACCCGCGCCTTCATTCGGGCCCGTTTCTCCTCCTACGCCCACGGCACTCAGAGCAACTTCACAGCCCATCTCAAGTCCGACCACGCCCTCCTCTTCCAGACGCCACAACCTCAGCCGGTCCAACACCTCACTTGCCTAGCATTGATATTCACGCGGGCATTTTCCATGTAATCACTTAGATCCTCGTCCCACCCTCCCCCGTCTACACCCTTCCCAACTCGTTTGAAAAGCGACGGCGAAGTGTTGGGCAATACCTTCGGAACTCCGTGAAAGCAGTACCTAGACTCCCCTCCCATCATGACCACGTCTCCGCTGCGTATATACATCGCCGTCGGCCGAACATCTCTTGTACGACCCCCTATCAAAAAAATCGCCGTATTGCCAAAGGACGCCGAAACGATCGGCTTTTCCATGTCCTCTTCGGCGTCATCCAAATGCCCACCCATCATGTATCCGTCATGACAATAAAAGTTAATAATAGCTGCCTCCGGACGCATGTCTCCATGGCCAATCAAAGACGCCGCTTCCCTGACGAACTCCCAAAGATCGGCCGGAAACTCGTCTCTGCGACTCTCAAGATAGACACGAGGTGTCCATTGAAAATGGTAGCCAAGCGACGTCCACCTCAGATCTTTCATCAAAGACCGATCCCAAGCCGTCCACCGCGTCTCCTTGCCCGTTTCAATCAGCTCAAGGTTCGAAACGTTTGTGGGATTTCCGAGCGTGTACTCTTTGATGCACCGCCTTGTCATATAGCGCTGCTGCTCATCCGTAAACGGGTTAGGAACAAAATACAAACCCTCAACGTGCTTCAATGTATAAATCGTCTCCGGGAACCGTAGCCACTTGTAGTGCGATTGACATAACCCAGAATTTATCTTAATCGGCAAAATATTCTCGCGGTGCTCAGGACGATTCTCTTCTAAATTCAAAAAGTCGTATATATCCGTAGAATCGACCTCGGGCAAAGACGACTCAAACGGCAACCTCGAGCTTTTCTTCGCATGGCGGCAACTCCTCCTTCCCGCATAGGCCTTCTCGTACTTTCGAAACACGTTCTCCTCGTTCCCTGCGCAATTCGGCCTTCCAGTGCGCGCCGTACATGGCACAACCGCAGAGCGTTCATTCATCCTAGATCCAATATATTACAACTAAACACAAAAAAATTTAGTTCTTTTCTCCCTTTCACAAACTAAAAAAAACCAATCGATGCACAGAACCACCCCCTTTATGTGCCAATTCTATTTCGCTCCCTACACCGGCATTCGCTCTTCGCAAAAAATGGAGACCTCTCGGCTCTCGTGTTCTATTCTGATCAGTCCTCCCCCTTCTCACGCTCAGCCTGTCTAGCTCGCGCTTTTCACTTAGCATCGCTCTTGCAACTCTTCAATCACAAACCTGCCTCTCCGCTCAAACGTGCGCGACGCGTCCTGTCCAACCCGCTGCCTTCATCAAACCCCCGGTCCCGTCTGTCCTCGCCTCTCGCTTTCCACACGCAGCACCAACAGACGATAAAAAAAACGGTACAATGCATCTTTTTGTGCACAACGCACATAGAACGTAAAAAAACGAACAGGTAGGAAAGAGGCTCCCTCACGAAACCCCTTGTTATGGACTTCACTCGTGCGAAGAGGGCCTTCGCTGATCCGAGTGAGTCGGCAATAAATTCCAGAATTCGGCAACAGGATACCGCGCCAAATTCAACCTATCAAAAAAGTACGCTCTTTAACGCATTTCACTCGTCCAAATCCATCGTGCACAATGACGACGCACAACTAGGTACGAGCATCAGGCGAAAGAGCCAAAAGACTGCACGCCCCTCAAACGAAGTCAAACACCTTCAACCAAAGAGGACCATAGACCATCTCTAGGGCAGGGCAGATTCGATTTCAACATCCACAGAGCAAACCTATGCCATTCCCACGCTAAGAAAAATTCCCTGTGACCGTCAAAACCACCCATAAGCGCACGCAAAAATGCATCTATCGACGAGTTTCCGGACCAAAATATGTCCGAGCAAAAAAATGAAAAAAATATTATTAGGTCGAAGAAAAATCGATCCGTACCAGCAAATCTGACATGAGAAGAATGTGTAGTTTGATTACAAAAACAATAGTAAGTATCATTGATGCGGTATTTCTTTATGAAAAATGCCTCTGATACCTAATGTGTATTAATAAAATAATCTGAAGAGATATAAACAATATGAACGGACAGCTTGTTAATTCTCAGGATGGTAATGTATGATTGGAATTTTTAGCTGTGAAATTGAAACTCGCCGCCAATTGTATGCAGAGAAAAATATACACTAGACTCTCCCATGGCAGCGAATGTTTACAATTCACAAGAAGCCTCAATTGTATGGATGCATAGAAAAGCCTTCTAGGTGCAATTAAGGCATTACTGAAAAGAACCTGAAAAACGTTAGGTAAACGCGCAATTTTTGCAGATAGAACTCTATATTTAGGCGAGAATGATAGACATGTAACTAGAAGCAACGTCACAAATCCCTTTATCAGTACGTATGGAACAAATTTTGGTTAGATACTTATGGTACGAGAAAGGAGTGATGTGGGACATGGGTCAAAACAAAACTTCATAAAAGAAAATAGCGTATGTATGTACTACGTACACATTACCTCATATCCAATTCGTACCACATGAACTACAGCGACTATGCTCTCTCTATTTCAAAGGCAAGATCAGGGATTTTTTTCTAGTGTCTGTGGGACAGAGCCTAAAAATATTTTTTCAGTTAAGGGAGAGAACATCAAAATGTTATATTTTTCAACTAACATTTTAATCACAGCATTGGAACGAACTCGACTACTGTATCCACACTGCCGAGATGATGACTTAGAAAAAAATGGTAATGCAAGCCAAAGAATCTAGCACGAAGTAATTCTGTAACATAAGAGTAGACGCAAGGTTAAACATCTTTTGCGGTTTTTGTCGATAGAGGAAATCAAAAAAAATACTGCATAAAGTTTGTACGGCACGTGTTGTGCATACCATAAAATACATGCTCTTTCATCAAACATAGATGTTTGCTGGATAATATGGTGATACACTTAGGCTTTAATATTCCAAACATCTAATAAATGGCGCCTAGGCAGTCGCCCTCGGTTTAAGTGTAGACACAAATTCTATATTCATATCACAAGTTTAGCTTGGCCGGTACGTCATTCTTGCCCTTTGTTGCCTCACTACTCTTTCCAACCAATGTTAAATCCCCTTATCCGCTGGCAACACTATTCACTTCTGGTAAAGACGAAAAAAATCTTTTGCTAATCATACACTTTAAATTATAGGTTCAAAAGAAAATGACACATATAGACTAATCTAGAAAAACATGCATAGCGAGGTAGCATCCTATTCTTTATTTTTTCATCGATACTATGTGAAGGAGTAGTGCTACGTTTTTCAGTATTCATACAACCCTGCATGCATTATCCTCCTGTAGCAAACAACACATGTAGAGGAGCTAGAAGTGATACAGCAATCTAGCTTTTCCCTTCTATTTTTTCCTGTTATACTTATATACTTAGTATGACAGGACAATATCTCTCAGACTAGTGTATGTACCAAATATCAGCGCCACAAAGCCGATAACTACATATGAACCAATCAGTGCTTTCGTAGCAATGTTAATTTCATCACGATAAATGAGAATATAAATTGTCGATGGGAAGATATACTGCAAAGGCGCACTGCCTAAACTTCCTATAAATGCCATGATGGTGTTGAGCTTAGGGACGACCAAGGCCACAAGGGCAGTTAAAAGCACTACGCAAAACCGGAACAGGTTTTGAATCCACCATTTTTTACGTGTACGAACAGCTGGGTCAAATAACTTGTTCTCTAATATGTCCAACGCTACAAACATTTGCATAGGGTAGGTGACGAAAATAGCGAGTAAGATAGCTACTAACGTGATCTTGCGAATGATGGCCCAGGCTTGGCCAGGAAGTACATCGAAGGAATTCAAGGCAATGTCTTGGATACTGTCCCCAAACCCGAGGTATCCTATTGTACCGAAAATAACATACAGAGATGCGATGAAAGTAATGCACACGACAATGAGTGGAGTAAAATGAGAGCGCTTTTTGATTGCCGTGTGAGCAGGAAGAATGAATCCTATGCCTTCAAAAGAAAAGATAGCAACCCCGATCATATTAGGTACATTAGAGATGTCGAAGAGTCGTAGTTTTGGTGAGGTGTTGCTTGTGATGTTCAAATGCCAAGATACACAAGCGCCGATCAAAATAATGAACAAACTTAATGATAAAAGTATGGTTGCGACAGTCGCGAAGGGACCCAAACTCTTAACTGTACGAATCATCGTCATCCCTGTCAATAGGGCTATCCAAACGATGACAAAATATTTCCAGTAGATATGCGCGTCAAACAATGTGCCGACATTTCTAGACATGAATATAAGATAACTACAGCAAAACCCGATCTGAGTGAACACAAGTAGGCAATCAACAATAACCTTTGCCACATTTCCCCACCTGCCAAAGGCCACCTTGCAGACATCACCATCTGTCTCGCGTGTGTCCGAGTTTTAGAAGCCTCTGCTTACTATAAACCAGCAGGAACAGAGTATGAATTGATAGAGCAGACAAAATAACCATAAATACCAGTGCCGCTACTATACCGCTCTCTCGAAACTCTTTAGGTAAGGCTAATACACCCGCACCTACATAAACCTTTATAACACTAAATGCAGTGGCCATATCACTTTAAAGACGACATATTAGCGTCAATGCTGCGTAATGAAGTAAGAGAGAAAATAGCCATGTCATACCCTGCAGTCTGTCGCCTACCTGCCGCCACGGCAAATTCAGGGTCTATCTTTTGGGCCTGCCCTTTGTCATTCGTAACATTTTCCTCTGTTTTCGTCTGAAATTCGTTTTCCGACATGACCGAATGTATTGTCACAATAGTTTGTACGCATACAACTAAAAAAACTGTGGCGTGAAAAAATGAATACAACGGTTAAATTTAGGCGACTTGTGCTCTCCCTAAAACTACTGGTGATATCCCTAAAAATTCCTAGGCTCAGCCTAATGATGAATAGAGCGCCGATCAAAAGCCTTACTGTAGAACACACTTTACAACACTATATCATACACTACCTTGTATATGAGGAAGACATTTTGCTACAACGAAATCTTGCTTCCTGATGAAGGTATATTTCCCTACCTTTTTCAGAAATGTTTGAAAAGTGCGTATCTAGCCGTTGTTAGAAGGGATAAGGGTCAAGGTGAATTCCTGCCCTGATCTAGATTTCTTCTCAACTCACTATTTCTGCCCTTATATTTGCCGGCGGACGCTGCGATTCTACCGAACATTTGACTCAATGTTTACGGTTGTGAAAGAGTCTTTAGCTATGGCATGGTACGCCTAGCGTAACATATCACGTCATATGGCGACGCCAATAGTCAAATAATGTGGAGGGAAAACCTCTTGGGTCGAGAACGCGGGAGAGAGAAAAGAACCGCTCGCTACTCATTTGCGGCAGTCATTTCGCTCGTTTTGCTACAGCTTTCTCGCGAACGCCGAGAGACTGATGAGGGTATAACCTTTCTCGCGCAATTATCACATACACTAATTTGTGAGTGAGGGAATACCTGCTCGGCCATATTGACCATATTCAATCAGAGAGGCAAGGGTCAAGAGACGCAAAAACAATAAACAATATTCAGCTATTCAAATCTAGTAGGCCAAGGTTTGCCTGATCCGCCGGTTTTAATTGTATGAATCATGCGCATTTGCGACTGAAGGCGTTGTTTGTATGTGAGGTTAAAGGATTATTATCGCAGTTGTTTGACACTTCATTATTTAAGCTATTTTTTTATGATGTTTATATGCCTGATATATAGACCCTTATGAACTAAATAAGCACAATTTTTATGCTATTTTTTTCGCCATTGGGCGTAGATCTAAAACCATAATACGTTACTGCCGTTTATCGACAGCATTTTCCTTTGCCATCCACTCAGAGGCGGGGCTTTTTTTTTTGCTTAAATTTTTGCGGCTATGAAAAGGAGAAGGACATGAGTTCCAATCTCGATGGATAATAGCAACACTAAGGAATGCCTTAATCTGAGAGACCAAAATTATCAAGACAAACAGGAGCATTCAGGATTTAGTGCAGCTTCCGGTTCGAATGATTCTAAAGTCGAATTTGTTTCGAAGGGCGATAAACGTGAAGGAAACACATATGATGTACGGACCCTTTTTTTGACTGTTTGATTTTTATTATCTAAAAGCCATGCTTCGTTACTACTCAGGATTTCCTGATTACATATACACCATCTTCACACATGATATGAAAACTCTTTTTTATTATTTCAGAAGCAACTGTAGGCGTTTCCTCCCTAACAAGCGCAATGTTTTTGCATTAGAGGGTTTTGGAATGGAAAGGTCCTGCACCTCGTGTATTGCCTTCTGATTTGATTTCGAGAGAGGTCTGCGCTCATATAAGGCTCAACGACACCTCATCGCTCTATAAGCATTTTTCTCAGAGAAGCAGGGCTGATTCCTATGACCACGTTGCGGCGTTCCAGAATATACAATTTTATAAAAAATGCGCGAAGAACGATATTTTCTGTCCTATTTTGTCTCAAATCGATTCTGCTTACATAACGGATGAAGAGAGAGGCATGAGGTTCATAGTGGTTTGTTCGAACTTCTATAAGAACAAGACGAAAAAAGGTGGCATTTGCATACTCACTTTGTATGTGGGAAACGACCACACTCTTTTAGACCGCCCAGAAGATGAATTTAGCGATGGGTTTGACTCGGACAGCAGCAGCAGTAGTTCGGACTTGAGCTACGCGGGTGAAAATATACCGTATAGTAATTCGGCGAGTCAGCAGGATTTGGGCGTTTTATACTTCAACAATGGGTATTCTCATCCGTCGATTTCGAGCAATAATAAAAACCCATCGAAGATTAAAAGCCGTTTGAATATTTCCTTTAGCGATTTCCCAACATGTTGCAACATCAACAAGATTAAGTCGATTCCGCCGAACATCAATATTTTGATAGGTTTCAAAACGGGCATTATTATGAATTACGTAAATCACGATCCAACCGAGTGCAGGTTTTTTAACCAGAAAGGTTCCATCTCGAAGAGATCTGTCACCAAGGTGGAATGGGTACCAGAATCCAAGGAGGCGTTTTTGGCTACGTTTTTCGATGAATTTCTGTATCTGTTCCACATCAATTATAGAGATGACTTGGTGTTTTCTAGCAGGTTCCACCCAAAAACAAGGAAGAACGTGGATCTTAAAACTGATGACATGTACTTCAACATGGACCCAAATAATGCAATTTGGAGCAGATCTCTAAACACAGAACATTTACCAGCATCTCGGAGTTGAACGCAGAATACCCCCCCCAAACATATATGAATCCTGTACTCGTGTGGTCCATATGCCCCGGTTGGGCTATCACGGATTTTGCCTTCTCTCATTCTAACGAACGCATCGCTGTGACCTCTAACGACGGATTTCTTCGGATCTACGAATACAAATCTAAGCAACTGCTCAACATTTTCAAGAGTTACTACGGTGGGTTCACGTGCGTGGCTTGGAGCCCAGGGGACTTCTTTCTGGCCACTGGCGGCGAGGACGACTTGGTCAGCCTATGGTCTCATACTGAAAAAAACTTATAGCGCGAGGAGAGGCGCACGCATCCTGGATATCAAAAATCAGGTTTGATCCTTACAGGTATAAGGACGGCGTATATTACAGATTCGCTTCAATCAGTCACGACTGCCATATCGCCATGTGGGATTTCGCCGAGAAAAAGCTGTCGAGACCCTTCTTGGTCAAACCCCCCCTCTCTACCCCTGATCTGACACAATCTAGATGTGAAGAAGGCCCTTCAGATCTATCGGATTTTTCATCCTCAACTATTTCGTCAAATATTATTGATCCGCTCAAAAGACCAAAAATCTGGAAAACCACCCCAGTATCCTCGAAAGTTGTCTGTGTATTGCATCCTCTAAGCATAACGAAAGTTTCTCGCTCTCCCTGCTCGGATTTCAGGTTTCTCGGCAAAAATTTGCTTCTTATAGTGGACAGAATAGGACATCAGTATTGCTTTGTTCTTAGCTCCCAGTAGCAGAACATCACCTTGTACTCCCTCTCTTTTTCTCTTCCCATTACACCGGCACGAAAAAAAATGACACTTCGCCCCAGCTCTCTGTCAATTTATTAAAAACCGCAAAACTAAGCGATAGTTATTATAACACACGCGTAATAAGTTTCGACACGCCTCATGTTTCTTCCTGTTCTGACTTAACCTAATTTTTGTACGCAGTACTGGCTTTTTCTCCTACTGAAACACCAACACCGCATAAAGAAACAGAGGGTACCACGTTGACCCGGCGAAAGCCTTGCAACGCTGTCCGAAACCATGCCTATTACTCCTGAGCCTCTCGCTGTATGCCCTTACTCGCGCCACGAAATACAGCGCAGTTCGTCATGCTTGCACGTCTGGAATCCGCCTTTCTAGCAGCACCGACAAACTCGTAAAAATGTGAATTAGGCAGTACGATAGATGGAAGAGGCGTATGGGTAGCTTGGTATAGCTCGTATGTGGATGGCATGATAGAGGGTGTGGATATGCGGGACAGCAAGATACAATAAAAGAACAGGTGCAGGTAGGTATGACAACCGGATAGGACAGGATAACGCTAAAGAGAGTATGTACATATATGTACAGTATACTGTGAAAAGAGCGTATAGATAGCAAGATGATAGAGGGGTGGGTTTAGATAATATGATATACTTAAGAGTGTGTGGATGGTTATGATGTAGCGTGTGTGAGTAATACGATATAGCGAGGTGTGTGTGAATGGCATGATATAGTAGAGAGTGTATCGATAAGTATGCGTAGATAAAAATGTAGAGGTATAGATGACATGCTATCATGCAAAAGTGTAGGTGTAAATTATATCATGATATCAGTGGTATGATGATATTTAGAAGAATAGGCGTGGATAGTGGATATGACATGGTAAATGGAGATATATTGATATATATTAACAACTATCAATGTTTCCATATCATGCTATCATCTCAATAAAAATATATAAATATATTGAAATACATATATATATAATTTCAGTTACTATTGATGTCCTGAATCGATCGTGTCATTATCATTATACATCAACGTAAATTACTAATACAAAACATGATAATATAATTATTTTAAAACAAATAACATATAGCAATCACAAAATATGTCAACATAGTATAGTGTTGTATATATGGAATCGTTACAGAAATGGATAAGAGCATGATTTGATAATAGTTTAATATGTCTCTATAATGATATAAACTCAAAATCATAAAGTGTATATTTGTACTAATTATTTGTCTACGTGTTTGTGTAGATAAAAATAACAATATTATAAATAATGTTGTAGAGATGATAATCATAATCATAAATATAGTATATACATATAGTGTCTATTCGATATGTTATATCATTATTGACCGTCTCAGTCATAATGTTTGTATCAAAGCAATTAATGGTTTTTTCGTGTATAATGATTATTAATGAAAAATGATATCATAAAGCTAAATATAGAGAGAGTATAGATGAAACAAAATAAAACATAAGTAGATTATACTATGGTTTATATGATATATGTGAATAACGTGGTTATAGATAATAGCATTTACGCAGTAGTGTGTGAATAATAGAAGGATAAATAAACATGATATCAAAATAATAAAACAGATAAACATAAAATAACACTATGATACATGTATGATATTACGAATATTATATACGCTCATATGTGTATCTAGCGAATAAGCAAAACATATGCAGCAGAAAGATTGAATGTAAATGAATATATATTACACAGATGATGTAGATAATGATAATTAGGTTATGAAGTCTATAAATAAGCTAATAAAAAAATTAAAATTAATTAAGGTTATTTTATATTTATTAATTATTGAATGTCACTATTATGCACTATTATGGATGAAAAACTTTATAATTGCGTTATTCATAGTAATAATACATGGTGTACAATACGGTTAAGTTGGATGTAATAATTTACAAAATAAATGGCCTTTATTTTGAATATGTTTAAAATAAAATGATAATAGAAAGTGTCATACTACTAATTACACAGATTATTATTTATCATCTAATAGAGGAGTAACTAAAATAGAAAAAAACGGTGATATGTATTATATATATACGAAACTAATATATCTGTCTCGCGTGTGTGCTTACATCGGGTTTAGATACAAAAATAATATAAACTGCCAACATAACAATGGCAAAAACATCATATTAGATGAATATGAAGTAGATGGAGGCCTGTTAATAATTAATATTGTAGTGAAAGTTCAAGGATGCACAATATTAGAGATGGTAAAAGGTCAATTGGAATAATTGGTAATTTGGTCAAAATTGGATATGACAGTAGCATAGAATGCTGTAGTATGAATATGAAAGATCTGTTATTGTTTTAGAAAGAAAGGCACTGCTAGAGTCATTAAATGACTGTAATTAACTAACACTTTCTATATTTATGTTAGAATTATGTTCAACAATCAATTCTAACATGTTAATAAGAAGAGATTTACTCAATAAATCTATTATTTAAAAATGTGTATGATCCTATTGGGTCTATGTCTAGCCGCTACTGGTACAAATGTTACAAAACTATGTGTGGGAGAAGAACCTGATGAATGAATCAATCTGGGCGATCACAAAGAAAAGACTTTAGTTCAATAACATTCATGTTAAAAAATATAAGTGGATACACACATTGAGAAAAAGGCTAAATCCCTGGAAAAACTAAAAATAATAATAACTATACTAAACATGAAAAGAGAAAATACGATAAATATAAAAAAAAACACATAATATATTATTATCAGATAACTTAGAGATGAATATATCAGAAACAGCAGCTGATGGTTGTATATCAGATTGCTATTAAGAAGAACCAAAAAAGTGTTTTAACAATTGCTATAATATAAAAAATAATATGACAAATCAAAAAAATACAGATATGATGAATACTAAAAATATAGGTAATACAAAAAAAAATTCTAGATGAGATAATATGCATGGTTAGAAAAAAACTATACAGTTTTTGTAAACAGTATTTAGAATATGAAGAAAAAACAAGAAACAGTTGCATATATCTATGCAAATAGAGAAATATCGCATGGATTAATTGGATCAGAACTACTCAATCTAAATACCTATATTACTGCTACTGCATAAATCAGTAAGGAGACTGAACCGTCAATATATCAATATGTATATATATAATGAATATTTATTTATATGGTATATAGACAGAACATATTATAAATGAATATATAGATAAAATAATATTCGAAATACATTTTTCCGAATATATTATTCAAATTATGCTTTTATCGATTATAATCATAGTCATTTATATGCTTATATACATATTTGATAGTGTTAAAGATATAAAAAATACTTAATATATATCAAATATATGGAAATAGTACGTATATATAATAACTAAATATATAAACATGATTTAATAATTTATAGAGATGATAGATATAAATATCAATTAAATTATGTTACGTTTATTAATATTATTTATTATATATGAAAATACAAAAACATAATAAATATAAAATATTAAATAATATAAATGATAAAAAATATAACTAAAAATAACCGCTATTGTAATATAACCAATATTATGTTGTGTGCATGTAAGCATATAATATTATTAGGTAATTATACATACATACATAATATATGGACTAAATATAGATATTGTGTATAGCAATGATGATGAAATAACAAAACTGTACAATATTATATATAACGGTTATATATACTATATAAATAAATATAGATCATTGAAATAGGTACAGAAAATGTCTATGATAGGAGTATATGTAACGCAAAAAGTCTAAAAGAACTATATGTAATAATATGTGTATTATTATTATAAAATTATACATAAATATTAATATATGAATTGATTACTATAATCTGTCTCGCGTGTGT